>NW_027513702.1:1145000-1445000 GCF_048772815.1 Callospermophilus lateralis
TGAATATTTCTTCCACCGTTTCTGGAGCAATGTTTTGTAGACGTATAATTTAGTATTTGGGGTACAAATAGGTGTACCCTGTGTCTATGAATATGCAGATTATGCATGAATAGACCATACTGTGTATAAATAATATAACTGGTTCCACTTTAAATAATGGATTGAATTGATATCTGAAAATATAAAAGAAATCTCATATTGATATGCAATCATTCATTCCAACCACTTATACATCTAATGGTAATATTAGGGTTATATTTTATCCTGAAAAGTGTGTGAGTTTTGCTTCAAACGTGATTATGGAAATGAAAAATAATGTGCTTGGAAAGAAGTATCATGAAAAGAATAGTCAAGAAACCTGGAGGAATTCATGTGTTCTGAAGCAGGAAGTGATTGAACGTGAAACACATGCATATAAATTTGCCAACTTTTGAATGAAATATATACAGTATGATGTGCATAAGCTGCAGAAATAGTAATGTAGCAGTGTTGAATAAAAATGAACATCAAAATACACATCATGTCCCCTAGGAATCTACTTGCATTGATATTAATCTGGGTCAGTTACTGTAGAAATATTAGGATTTTTATGCACCATTTACTGAAGTTAGTTTTCAGTACTAGGAAACAAATATGTATTTCAGGTGGATGAATATTTCTGAGAATAATCTTGTGGAAACTTGATTTTAAATCCATATAAATCGCAAAACATTATAAACAAAAAACACACACAGACATTAAAATGTAGCATAGTATATGCCAATTGAAATTCATCTTGAAATATATATCTTCCACTGATCCAAAACTATTTGTTTAATGAACTTGGATTCATGAATAATGTTGTTCAACTAAGAAGCTCCCCCATAGTTTGAATTTTCTGTTCCAACAGTGTTTAGGAGGAGTGATCTCCTAAATGTGTATGCAAATATGTGCTACACAAAAATATTTCCACTCTCATCCAGAACAATGACTTGATATTACCTTCGCCCCAAGAAAGACACAATTGGAATAGAAGAGTTAGAAATTCTGTGAATACATATCTGGAATTAAAATGCTCGGGAGTTCACAACATTGGAGTTTGCAGAGGAGTTTCCAAAAGTAAGGGAGAGGCTTGATAGACCCAACCTGATTTTTTATTAAAATTGGGAACCATCTTGCCACAAAGCCGTGAAAAGATAATTTTGGCTTTACTCTAAATTACTGCAAATTCTGAACCTGCTTGGAACGCCTGCCCGTGCCTTGAACTCATCCACACCTGGCTCTCTGACCAGATAACAGTACTTTCTGAAACTTTAGTGACACCTCATAAATATTGGCCTTCCCTGGCCAGACAACAACCCTCTCTGAGGCTCTAATGGTCCTCATTATTTCTGATATTGGGGCCAGCAAAAAAAAAAAATGTAAACTACCATTAGTGTGATGCTTCAAAGTTTTGATATCTGTAACCACCCGTTTGTGTAACTTTCTGGGCTATATAGCTGGGCTGTAGGAAAGGTGGGGTTGCTGTCTTGTTCCCGCCATTTTGGGAAGGAGAGGCAGCCCAGCCTGTTGAAATAATAAGCTTGCCTTAATTTGATTTTAATTGGAGTCAGTGGTCTTTTCTTGCATCCTAGTCCAAAATTTTGGAGTTCCCCAGTGAGATGACCCTGCCTGAGCAGATCACAAAACCAGACTGCTGAAAATTCTGAAGCTGGCCTTCCCTCCAGGGCACTGGGCTGGAGAACCACTCTAGGGGGTGCACAACTTGAGATGTTCCAAGGCCTTGGAGTGAGCCGTCAGTCTGGGGAGCACTGCAGTGAACCACCACACTAAAACTATTATCAAGCCCCTGGTGGAGGAGGCCTCCATAGGTAAGTGGCGCCTTTATAACATCTGATATCTGGTTAAGGGAGATCTCTTCTGATGACAGAGAGGTGGCCTGGGGAGGCTCACATACACTCCTGTCCAGGACAGTAATGAGAATCATGCTGTCCTCTGTTCTGTTCTGTAGGGAATTCCTCTGGAAGGGTAGAGAGGTGCTGATGGGCACACACACGCTCCTACCCTGGAGCTTTAGCAAGATGTTGCATTGCTCCTCTGTTTTTCTGTTTCGGCACCAGGATTCTGTTTTTCTGTGTTTTGTTCTGTGGTCTATATGTTTTTTGTTGTTTGTTTTTGTGCGTTTTTTTGTTTGATTTCTGTGGTAAAATTTTAAGGATATTGGACGTGAAAAAGGGTAACAAAGCAAGTAAGCCTGACACCCTTTCGACTGTGTTTTAAGGAACTGTGATGAACTTTACCCACCTTTGTTAAGCAGGAAGAAAGAAGCCCCTAGCTGGCTGCCTGGAGCACACCCACTGCACAGGGCAATGCCTGCTGGGGAACGAAGAACTGAGTATATCCCAGGTTAACAAGTGAAACTCTTTAAAATCCCTTGTCCCTCCAGATCATGAGAGTCACAACCTTTTGGCAGAGTCCCCTTGTTTTTCCTTTGTTAGCAAAGCAATAAACCTCCATTTTCTTTTTCTCAAAACCCTGTCCTCATTATTAAATTAGCATTAATTTGCTTCAGGGTCAGAAACCGAACTTTAAGTTACAAATTTTGATACCCGGCCCCGTCCCAGAACTTTTTGAGAGCTGACGACTGAAATGTTAGGAGATGGAGCATGCTTGGAGTGGACCCGAAACAGAAGAGCTAATCCTGTAAGTAAAAGGAGGGACTGAGGGACCCCAGCAACTGCCAAAGCCCTGTTGCTTCAGGGAATTCCCTCCTTCCTTCCCTGCACTGTAAGCATTATGACACCTCTGTCTTCTTTTAAAAGAGAAAAATAAAAAGGGGACACTAAATGCAGTAAAGTCACCATGGAGACCCTTGATTTTACATTTCAGGTAGCTTCTCTGTGAAAACATCTGGTCCCCTTGTGGGGACATCTGTGGTGCCACTGGTGCAGGAGATTTTTCTCTTATCTGCTCTGTTTTAAAGGCTTCTGTCTGTCAGCCATATTCTGGAGTTCCTTTCTGTCTGTCTTGTGCCTTTGTTTTTGGCCCTTTAAGACATGTGCAATAATGTGTTTATATTATAAATTGTTTCTTGAGAATGATCTTAGCTGAATGTGTGTCTAAATGATGATGTTTTATTGTAAAAATCTGGTATCTGAATGCGTTTTTTGAAGCATTGCACAATATTGCAGTTAAAAGTCGGGTTTAGGTAATTGTTTAGTTTTTGATTTCAGATAATTCATGCCAGAGAACTTAAATACTTAGGATGGAAAACTAAAGAACTCTACTTCCAAGTTGGCAAGTAACTTCCCAATCATGCAGTCTTTTTTTCTCCAATTTTGAATTGGGTAGCCTGGGAAAATGTCACTGTGTTTACCAGTGCATTAATTTGGACAAGGATAGTAAATCATAGTATGATATCTGTTGACAAAACAAGATGTAAAGATATAAAATTTTGTGAATTGTATCTTAAACTTGTAGCATAATTTTCAACATCCTAACCAGAAAATTATGGTTAAAATGCCTTAGGCCTGAGTGTCTGCTCAGAATAGCAGTTTTTTCCTGCTCCTTCCAGACCTCAGCCAGGACTTCTGTTGAAATGCAAATGAAAGTCTCCTGTAAGCTCAGTAGGAGACTGATCTGAGGCCTAAGGGAAAAAAATGGTAAATTGTATGGTATTTACTAATTACCGGCCAGTCATTTTTTCTAGGACTCATAATTTTTTCTTAGATTCTTTTTTTTTTTTGAGTTTATGATTTTGATCCTACAGACCTAGGTTAATGTTTTTCTGATCAGTTTTATCTTTGACCAACTGTGGAGTTTTAAAAACATTGCAATGGTGATTTCACCTGTGAAAAGCTACAAGGCCTTCACTATTATTAGGTGTGCACACTTTTGTTATGTGTTGTATGTCTATATATATATATATATATATATATATATATATACATATGTATATATATATATATATATATATATATATATATATGTATATACGGACATATGTATATATATATATATATATATATATATGTATATACGGACATATGTATATATATATATATATATGTCCGTATATCATTCAAATGATACACAAATTAACATATATAAGGAACATCCATATAAAAAAGCGCTCATAAAAACAAATTTTAAAAAGTGGACCACAGATCTTTAATTCACGTGGTTTAAATGTTTCAATTTAGATTGGATAAACAGATAAATATAAATGTCTTCAAATTTATGCCTATAAGTTTTTCTAGGTGTTCAAAAATCTAATAAAATATTATTGTCTACCAAAGGTCTATATGACTTTGTTCTAGGACTTTTCCTTCAACCAAAAAAGGGTTTACACTGTTCAATACATTTGTCTAATATTTTGATTAAAAAGTAAAGTAAATTTGATTTGGATTTACTCATTCATGAGTGTTTTTGTTTGATATCTGATTGATATACTAAGGTCTATCAATTTTTAGTACAAAATCTGTATAAAATGTTTACAATCTTATACATACTTTCTACTAAAGTCTGTGTAAGATTGTAAAAATTAGTCATGTGTTAAAGAGACAAAAATTTCTTAAAACATAAGATTACTCATAACATTGTGTTTATTAAGTTTTATTTTTTCCAGAGCAACCATAAAAATTAAACAACTGTTTAAAACAGAACTGTTATTTTAGAGCACTGTACTGCCATTTCTTTAAAAGATAAACTTGGTTAATGTAGAAACATCAATGTAACTGTGATGCTATTAATGTGCTCATATCTTCCAGTTATACAACTCGATAAGGTAGAAACTTTAAAAGAGCATTATATCAAGCTGGTGTTCTGAAGTTGTATGGTAAATAAAATATATATTGGGGATTTATTTACCTGTTATCAATAAGATATGTAAAGTTTTATGTTACACTTTACATTGTGCAACAATTTAAATGTATTTTTAAATTAATGAGAGCCTAATCTATTTGAATGTTAAAAACATTCAGCCATTCTTTAATTCATGTTTCAAAAGTGATATTATATGTTGTTAGCTAATGTTCATGTGACCTCAAACAATTTATGTAAACTTTGTAAAAGGATATTAAAAAAAACGAAGATCAGCTTTAGAACTAAAACACTTAAGATTTATAAAGAGCCCTGTCTTACCTGAGATAAGGCTCTGTGTCCCATCTTACTACATGTGAGAATGACTACGAAAGCAGTAGGTCAGATTTTATTTCATTTAAAGTTATGTTCAAAAGTTTTGTTTTTTTCTTTTTTTTTTTTCTCTCATGTTTACTAGGATCTCAAACAGGGAATATAAAGTATAACTCACCCAAAAAATTCAGGGTAGCATTACATTAACTAAGTATTTTTACTCTTGTTAAAAAATTTTGTTTTTTAATTTGCTTATAAGTGATCTAAAGATTCCCTGTTGGTGTTTTAACTATGGCTGGAATCTTTCAGAATAAAATCTTGTGATATCCTGGCTTAGATTCCCAGTGCTCTGTGTAAAGTCACCCTGGGCCAAGATCTCAGATTCCAATGGTGAATCTCATGTGTGGCCTCCTGAAATCCCAACACAATTCATGGCAATACTTCTCTGAGGTCAGTTACACAACTCAGTCTCTAAGGGGAATCACAACAGAGTTCAAGCCCAGGTGGACCCAGGCATCTCTTCAAATTGCCACACAAATGATGACAATTAAAACCAAAACACTCTCACATGGCCCTCTTCATCTTTTTATATAGACACTAATCATAACCTCTAGCTGGAGGTTTCCATGAGGGGCACAGCCCAAGACAGTGTCAAAAATAATCTCCCTTGTCCCTCATTTGCCTAAAGTCAGGGTGGCCTGGACAACGTTAGTGTGAACCAGAAGTGATCAAATAGGCCTGCAGTTAATACTACTCCACTTCTCAAATTTGAGGCCTACTGACTGTGGGTTATAGATTTTTAGTGTGAATTGGAGTTATAAGAAAACCCAAGCACCTATTGTCTCCCCTCTGCAGCCCTTTGAAGAACTTATTTGATACAAATGATCCCTATTCTCACTTGATGGAGGTCAGGAATCTTACAGAGGAAGGCGAGAGGCTTCATCCACAATGACTGATCTTTTTTCCATTTAGGTTTTGGATGCCCACATGGGATCTTTCTTTAGATTCATCAGGTGCTGAAAATCTAAACCACAGGCTCACACAGGGCCAAGAGGCTGATTCAGACACATCCATTTCCAAAGCAATGAAGCAAAGAGCCACAGGTGATGCCCATTCATTTCCATTTGAAAACTGTTTTCTTCAGGCTTCCCAAAGGGGTGGCCTGAGGCAAAGACCTTTCTGACATTCAGAGCAACAGAACAATAGGTAATCAAAAGGCCCCAAGCAGGGTTTCTCCACGGAGACTTTCCTTGTTACTCTAATATGTGAGTTTTCTGAGATGCTCGCCATTCCCTTCAGCTATCCAGTACATGGCCATGTCACAGAGCTTGGAGGTGGTACATATCTTGTACAAAAATACATGATACTAATCTTGAGAGTGGCCAGAATTCATGAAAAAATGGAAAATTAGGTAGATAGCAAGTGTTGCCCATCGATAAGGCAAGCCTCAGTCCATTCATTAATTGGAAAGGATGCATGCTGGGAAGCTTTCTACTAGACAGGACACACCCAATGAGCTATTTTTTTTTCTAATATCCACAAAGAAAAACACAGTGGGATACACAGACATAGAAACAGTCTCCTTGTCAAATGACTTACTGGAAACAGTCCACTCGAATCCAAACAAACCTCCTTTTTTACCTATTCTCAGAACATGGAAAAAAACCACAAACACAAACCAACACCCACAAATGCAACTCCTTCCCCCAAGTAGGTCTGTCACTATCTGGAGTGTCCTCTGACTGGTAGGCCATACGATGTTCCCCACAAATGGCCTTTCTGTCTCAGATCTGGTCTCCTTGGTCAACTCTGTGAAGTTGTCAGGAGGCAGTGGTGAGCCAATTCCTGTCCTCTCAGGAAAGACCCCTCTTCAGAGCTTTCTTAGTATTTGGCAACCCTTACATCAGTAGGTACCAATAAAGACTGACTCTGTCCTTAGTAAATCCAAACAAGTGAGCCCACTGCGACTGGGACTTGGACTGCCTCTGGTGCCTGGCTTCCTGGATCACAAAATTCAGAGAGTTCCATCACCAAGGAAATGAGGTGAGGTCACTACCTTCAGGAAATAAATGAGGTCCCTGTCTTGGCCACTACTTTGTCCTAACAGTTGCATCCTAGTGTCTCCTGACATGGAGGCTGCCCTACTTCCTGTGATACTTTCACATGTTAGAATGGTATAGAAACCATAGTCACCTGGGAACAGCTCTCCACACAGGCCTGCTTTGGTCCATCTTCCCTGCATTAAGAATAGAGAGGCTGACTCAGACACATCCTTTCATCCTGACCATGTTGTTTGCCATGGAATATGACTTTTGTTCTCTCAGGTCTTTCATAGCTGCCTACATCTTCTCCAGGGATTATTTCTGCATGGATTTTGAGGTACTCAGCAGGTGGAATTTCTCCTAACTTCCTGTATTGTAATATCAACTTTATCCCTGCTCTTCTGTAAAGTGAGATTGAGGGAACATTGTATGGTTAGGGTTAATAGCATGTTCCATTTGGCTTAGGAATCATTCTGCTGGATGAATAATGGTATTGGGAACCAGCAATATTTATAAGAATATAGAGGTAAAATATAAGTATGAAAACAGAAATCTAGGTAATATTTGAAGCCCAGAAGGATTTGGGCTCTTGATTGGGATCCTTAGCTTGAGTAATGTTTTGCACCGAGGTCGATGCAAATCGATATACAATGGCATAAGACCCTGTACCTCAGATTATTGAATGTAGAAGAGAACATCCAGTGAAAAAGGGATAGTGTGTAGGATTAGAAAGATAGTCAGTAGGTTTAGGAGGAAGAGTGAGTCTAGGATTTGGACCAAAAGTTCTTTAGCAATAGGTTTCGGTTAGAGAGTGAATATAAATGGCACCATATGTGAAAAGTTGGGCACAATGATGAACTGGAAAAATATGTAGGAAGGCAGATATCAATAGAGACATTAGGAAATCAGGCAAAGTATAACGTGAGTGATAAGATTTGACATTTTCAACAGGGTTGAGGTTGAATACATAATTTTAAAAAGAAACAAAAATGTAGTCACCAATTGGATTGACATTTGAGAGCATTAGGCAAACTGGACATGGATGTTTTTAGTAATCCATGTTCACATTCCTTTGAGGCTTTATTGCAATCATAATGGTGACCTTTGCATTTTGTGTCCAGAATATTACTGTGATAATATGTATTTGTAGATCAGGTGACATGAGTATTTCTTCCACCTTTTCTGGGAGCAATATTTTGAAAACATATAAATTAGTACTGGGGATACTAAGAGGTTTACCCTGTGTTGATGAATATAGAGATGATGCATTAATAGAGCATACTGTGAAAAAATTATGTGACTGGTTCCAAATTTACATAATGGATTGTTTTAATATCTGAAAATATAGACGAAATCATATATTGATATACGTACATTCATTCCAACAAGTTATATATCTAATGGTATTATTAGGGTTACCGTTTATCATGAATAGTGTGTGAGTTTTGCTTCAAAAATGATAATGGAATCGAAAATAATGTGTTTAGAAAGAAGTCTAGTGAAAAGACCAGTCAAGAAACATGGAGGAATATATGTGTTCCGAAGGAGGAAGTGATTGAAAGTAAACCAAATATTTATAAATTTGTGAACTTGTGAATGAAAGGATATATTTTATGATGTCCATAAACTGAATTAATAATAACGTACCAAGTTTGAATAAAAATGAACTTTAAAAAACACATCATATCCAATAGAAATGTATTTGCATTGATGTTAAACTTGGTCAGTTAGTCTAGAAATATTAGGATTTGTAAGAACCCTTCCCTGAATTTAGTTTTCAGTACTAGGAAACAAATATGTATTTCAGTGGATGTATATTTCTGAGAATAAACTTGTTAAAAGTTGATTATAAATCCACATATATGAATATGAATGAATTCAGGTGGTGTATAAGAAGACATATATTTCATATTTTGGAAAATCTGGAGACTATATATATATATATATATATATATATATATATATATATATATATATATATATACAGAGAGAGAGAGAGAGAGAGAGACAAACACACACACATTATAATGTCGCAATATATATGTCAATCGAAATTCATCATAAAAAATAACTCATCCGCATATCCCAAAATATTCATTTTACTGAACATGGATGTATGTATAATGTTGTTCATCTAGGAAGCTCACCCATGGGTTGAATTTTCTGTACCAACAGCGTTTAGGAGGAGTGATCTCTTCTCACAAATAGTATCTGCCAAGTCAGCCACCTTACAAGAATGTACGTGTGAAACCAGGCAGGATTCTATTTGTGCATATAAAAATACATGTGCTTAATAGGCTACAGAGAAAGGGAGACAGGAATTCATATATTTCTTAACTTTAAAAACACATGGAATAGTGTGTAGTGTCCCTCTTTATCCCTTTTGATTAACTTTGGCTTAAAAAAAAGAATTTTATTGAGAATTTTTGTATATATCTTTGTCAGGAATATTGCTCTGAAGTTTTCTTTCCTTGATGTGTCTTTGTCTGATTTTGGTATGTGAGTGATAATAGCCACATGGAATGAGTTTGGAGGAGTTCCATCCTTTTCTATTTTATGGAATAATTTGAGGAGTATTGTGATGAATGCTTCTTTGAAGGTCTTGTAGAACATGGCTGAGAATCTGTCTGTTCCTGGGCTTTGCTTGATTGGTAGACTGTTGACAGCAACTTCTATTTCATTGCTTGAAATTGATTTGTTTAAATTGTTCACGTCCTACTAATTAAGTTTGGGTATATCTCTAAAATTTTATTGATGTCATCATGGTATTTTAATTTATTAGACTATAAATTTTCAAATTAGTTTTCAATTATTCTCTGTATTTTAGTTGTGTACTCTGTAAAAGTTCCTTTATGATCCTTAATTTTAGTAATTTGAGGTTTTTTTTTCTTCATTAGCTTGGTTAAGGAAGTGTCAATTTTATTTATTTTTCGAAGATTAAATTTTGTGTTGTGTCAAAAAAAATAACACATGGAAAATTATTTCAATAAATTGAATAGATTTATAACTCCTACCTTATATTATGCAAAAGGCAAGTCCAACTATACACCATGTCTCTTCTGAAATGCTTGTATCTATTCTGTTTGGGTTCTTTTTCTCCATTATATTAGTATTAGTGGTAAGAGTCTCACAGGGTATATGAATGTTTCTGAGAATAATCTTGTGAAAAGATAATTATAAATCCACATTCATGAATATGAAAAATTTAGGAAGTGCAAAATAAGACACATATATTTCATATTTTGAAAAATTTGGAGAGTATATCTATATTTATATCTATATATCTATATCTATATCTATCTATCTATCTATATATATATATATATATATATATATACACACACACACACACACACACACACACACAACACTCACAGACATTAAAAAGTACCCATATAAATGCCAATCGAAATTCATCAGTAAATATATATCATCCACAAATGCAAAAAATATTTATTTTACTGAACATGAGTTTATATATAATGTTTTTCTAATAGGACGCTCTCCTATAGGTTGAATTTTCATTTCCAAAAGCATTTAGGAGGAGTGAACTCTTCTCACAATTTGTATCTGCCAAGACAGCCACCTCACAAAAATGTACGTGTGATACCTGGTAGGATTCTATATATGCATATAAATATACATGTGTGAATTGGCTACAGAAAAGGGAAACAAGAATTCACATATTTGTTAAGTTTAAAAACACATGGACAATATTTCAATTAAAATTTGACTAGATTTATAACTCCAACCTTATATAAGGCAAATGTCAAGTCCAACTATACAACATGTCTCCTCTGAAGTGCTTGTATTTCTATTGTGTTGGGTTAATTTTCCCGATTATATTAGGATGAATAGTCTGAGTCTACTAGGTATGGGTTAGTGTCAGGGATTCAGTACTTCGAATGAAAAATTGGAAAATGAATCCAATGTGTATGTAAATATACGCTGCACAAATATCCTCCCGCTCTCATCCAGAACAATACCTTGACATTACCTTCACCACAAGTAAGACACAACTAGAGGAGAAGAGTTACAAAATCAGTGAATACATATCTGGAATGGAAAATGCTAAGGAGTTCACATTCTGGAGGTGGTAGAGGAGTTTCAAAAAGTAAGGTACAGGGTAAACACTCCACAAACATGGAGCTCTGCTGGCCTAAAAACTTTTTGAGAAACTGACTCTGAGCTTCCGCACTTGAAATATATGTTGTTTTCAGGAGATTTGGCTTCCTTTGTAGTGAGACCATCAAAGCTGGTTCTACATCTATGTGACCTGGAGGACATGGTTTCTTATTTTCCAATGAACAAGATGAAGCAGTGCTGAATCCTCTCTTTGTAGGTAAACTGAGGCCACTGGGGACTAAGTGTCTCCCCGTGTGGACTGTGAAGCCATTTGGTCCTCCACCACTTTTTGTGGAGTTTTTGCTGCTGCACTGTGAGTTTGGTATTTGTTTCACGAAATACTAGGAGCTAAACTGGGACACAGTGCTGGAGGGAGTTCTGTCACGTGTGATGGGTCAGGGTCTGCAAGAGAATGCACCAACTAGGCTTCTATCTCTCACAGCTTTCCCCATTGCCCCCTTGTCCATATCAACCTGATTCTTAATTTTCCTCTGAAAACTCTCCATATAACAAGATGCCTTTACATATAAGGGTCTGCTGGCTGCACCATGTCAGTTACAAGCCATTTGGAATCCAATGGTAGATCCACAAGGCCCTTCCACGAATGTTTTATCAAACACCTCCCCACCACTGCTCTAGACCCACTACTCAGCAGGCTCCAAACTACTGGCATCTCTGTTCTACACCATTTTCATGAAACTCAGTAAATCAAGGCACTGTCTGGTATAATCATGATCAGCAAAAGGACATCCAATGTTTCTCCAGTGCCACCTGGTCATAGGTATTTCAAAAATTTCATGGTATTTATCTAGCCATTTTTCAAGCATGAAGTTGGAGGCACTGTGGGTTTCAATTCATTCAGCAAAGATTAAATGGTGAGGAAGCTCATTTAAATAAAATCTTTGGAGAACTCTCACAGGCAAGGCTTCCCAAAGAGTGGACAAAAGGTCACATTAGGCGAGGCCCATTGAGGTCTATAATGTGAGGTCCAAGTGTGTTTTGACTCTCAACTATGGCTGCCATTTCTTTAAGGATAAAATCATGTGATATCCTTGCTGAGATTCCCAGGCCTCTGTGGAAATCCACCCGGGGCCTAGGTCTCAGTTTCCAAGAGCGACTTTCATGCATGGCCTCTTAAAATCCCAACAAAATTCATGGCAATGCTTCTCTGAGTTCAGTTCCAAAACCCAGTCTCTAAGGGGAATCAAACCAGAGTTCAAGCCCACGTGGACACAGTCATTTATTCCAATGCCACACAAATGAGCAACATTAAAACCAAAACACTCCCACATAGCCCTCATCTTATTCCAGATAGTCAATCATCTTAACATCTGGCTGGAGGTTTCCATGAGGGGCGCAGCCCAAGACAGTGTCCAAAATCAGCTCGTTTGCCCCTCATTTGCCTAAAGTCAGGGTAGGCTGGACACCGTTGCTGTGAACCAGGAGTGACCAAATAAACCTGCCGTTAATACTTCTGTATTTCTCCAATTTGAGGTCTACTGATTTTAGGTATCAATTCTTTAGGTGATTTAGAGTCAAGCGAAAACAAAAGCACCTCTGCAGGGCTTTGAAGAACTCATTTGACCCAAATAATTCCTATTCTCATTTGATGGAGTGCAGCAACCTAACAGAGGAAGGCAAGAGACTTCATCCAAAATGAATGATATTTTTTGCCATTGTGGTTTTGGAAGCTCACATGGGATCATTCTTAAGATCCATCAGGTGCTGAGAATCTAAGCCACAGCCACACACAGGTCCAAGAGGCTGATAAAGACACATCCCTTTCCAAAGCAAATAATCTAAGAGCCACAGGTGAGGCCCATTCATTTCCACTTGAAAACTGTTTTCTTCAGGCTTCACAAAGGGGTGGCCTGAGGCAAAGACCTTCCTGACATTCAGTGCAGCACAAAATAAGTAAGCAAAAAGCCCAAAGCAGTGTTTCTGCACTGAGACTTTCCTGGTCACACTGATATCTGAGTTTTCTGAGATGCTCGCCATTCTCTTCAACTATCCAGTACATGGCCATGTCACAGAGCATGGAGGTGGTACATATTTTGGACACAAATCCATGAGCCTATTCTGGAGAGTGGCCAGAATTCAGGAAGAAAACAACAACTTAGAAAGATAGCAGGTGTTGCACATCGATAAGACAAGCTGCAGTCCATTCATATATTGGGCAGGATGAATTATGGGAAGATGTATACTAGACAGGACACATCCATTAATGCATTCTCTTTTCTAATGTCTACAACAACGGACACAGTGGGATACACAGAAACAGAAACACTCGCCGTGTCAAATGACTTACTAGAAACTGTCCACTCCAAACCAAACAAAACGCCTTTCCTATCTATTCTCAGAACATGAGACAAAACAACAAACCCACACCCACTCCCACAAAGGCACCTCCTGCCCCCAAAAAGGTCTTTGACTATCCGAAGTATCCTCTGACTGGTGGGCCATACTATGTTCCCCCGACATGGCCTGTCTTCTCTCAGATCATGTTTCTTTGAACAACTCTGTGAAGATGTCAGGAAAAAGTGGTTAGCCACTACCTGTATTCTCAGGAAAGGTCCATCTTCAGAGCTCTCCTGGCATTTGGCCATCCTCACATCATTAGGTACCAAGAAAACTGACTCTGTCCTTGGTAAATCCAAACAAGTGAGCCCACTGGGCCTGGGACTGGGACTGCCTCTGGGTGCCTGGCTTCTTGGATACCAAGTTCAGTGAGTTCCATCACCAAGGAAATGAGGTATGTCACATTTTTTGGAACTGAATTAGGTCACTGCCTTGGCAACCACTTTGTCCTAACAGTTGCTTCCAAGGGTTACATAAGATGGTGGTTTCCCCTACTTCCTGTGACACTTTCATAAGGTAGAATGTATATCAACCATTGGCACCTGGGAACAGCTCTCCACTCATGCCTGGATTGTTCCACTTTGTCTACAATAAGAAGAGAGAGGCAGATTCAGACACATCCCTTCATCCTGACCAGGTTGTTTGCCATGGAAGATGACTTTTGCTCTCTCAGGTGCTTCATACCTGCCTACAACTTCTCCAGGTATCATTTGTGCATGGACATTTGAGGTTCTCATCTGGTGGAAGATCCCCAACTTTCCTGTATTGTAAGAACCCCTCTGTCCCTGCAATTCTGTAAAATGATTGAGGGAACAGTGTATACTTGGGGTTAAAAACAGGTTTGATTTGGTGACGAATGATTCTGTGGGATGAATAATGGCATTGGGAACCTGCAATATTTACAAGAATATAGAGGTGAAATATAAGTATGAAAACAGAAATCTAGGTATGCTTTGAAGCCCAGAAGGGTTTTGCCCTTGATTGGGATACTTAGCTTTGAATTATGTTCTGCAAAGATGTCTCAGATAATTCGAAATACAATGGCATAGGACGTTGTACATTGGATGATAGAATTTAGAAGAGAACATCAGGTCAAAAAGGGATATTCAGTAGGATTAGGAAGATAGTCGGTAGGTTTAGGAAGAAGAGTGAGTATAGGATTTGGACCAAAAGTTCTTTAGCAATAGACTTTTGGTTATAGAGTGAATGTAAATGTCAGCACATATGAAGAGTCAGTCACTATGTTGAACTGGGGAAAATATGTAGAAAAGCAGATATCAATAGAAACATTATGAAATCAGGCAAAGTATAAAGTGAGGGATAGAATTAGACATTTTCAACAATGTTGAGTTTGAATATATAAATTAGGAAAAAACAAATATGTAGTCACCAATAGGATTGACAATTGACAGCATTAGGCAACCTGGACATGGATGTTTTTAGAAATCCATGTTCACTTTCCATTTAGGCTTTGGTACAATCATAAGTGTGACCTTTCCATTTTTTGTCCAGAATATTACTGTGATAATGAGGTGACATGTGTATTTCTTTCACCATTTCTGGGAGCAATATATTGAAGATGTAATATTAGAATCAGGGTACAAAGAGGTGTACCCTGTTTCTATGAACATAGAAAAAAAGCATGAATAGACCATACTGTGAATAAATAATATAATTTTTTCAACTTTAAATAATGAATTGAACTGATATCTGAAAAATTAAAGAAAATCGTATATTGATATACAATCATTCATTCCAACCAGTTATATATCTATTGGAAATATTAGTGTTTTGGTTTATCATGAAGAGTGTGTGAGTTTTGCTTCAAAATGATTATGGAAATTCAAAATTATGTGTTTGGAAAGAAGTCTGATGAAAAGACCAGTCAAGAAAACCTGACAATACATGTGTTCGGAAGCAAGAAGTGATTAAAGTTGAAACAAATGCCTATTAATTTGTGAACTTGTGGATGCAATGTATATCCTATGATGTGCAAAAACTGAAGAAACAATAATGTCCCAGTGTCGAATACAAATGAATGACAAATTACATATCATGTCCCATAGGAGTCTTCTTGCATTGATGTTAGACTGGGTCAGTTACTGTAGAGTAATTAGGATTTGTATGCACCATTCACTGAAGTTAGGTTTCAGTACTAGGAAACAAAAATGTATTTCAGGTGGATGAATATTTCTGATTATAATCTTGTGAAAAGTTGATTATAAATCCACATACATGTACATGAATGAATTTAGAGAGTATATATTAGACACATTTTTTCATATTTTGAAAAATTTGGAGAGTATATATATATCTATGTCTATACACACACAGAGACACACACACACACAGACACACACACACACACACACACACACACACACACACACACACACAACATTCACAGACATTAAAAAGTACCAATATAAATGCCAATCGAAATTCATCAGTAAATATATATCATCCACAGATGCAAAAATATTTATTTTACTGAACATGAGTTTATGCATAATTTTGTTCTACTAGGACGTTCTCCTATAGGTTGAATTTTCATTTCCAACAGCATTTAGGAGGAGTGAACTCTTCTCACAATTTGTATCTGCCAAGACAGCCACCTCACAAAAATGTATGTGTGATACCTGGTAGGATTCTATATATGCATATAAATATACATGTGTGAATAGGCTACAGAAAAAGGAAACAAGAATTCACATATTTGTTAAGTTTAAAAACAGATGGAGAATATTTCAATTAAAATTTGACGAGATTTATAACTCCTACCTTATATAATGCAAATGTCAAGTCCAACTATACAACATGTCTCCTCTGAAGTGCTTGTATTTCTATTGTGTTGGGTTAATTTTCCCGATTATATTAGGATGAATAGTCTGAGTCTACTAGGTATGGGTTAGTGTCAGGGATTCAGTACTTCAAATGGAAAATTGGAAAATGAATCCAATGTGTATGTAAATATATGCTGCACAAATATCCTCCCGCTCTCATCCAGAACAATGCCTTGACATTACCTTCACCCCAAGTAAGACACAATTAGAGGAGAAGAGTTACAAAATCAGTGCATACATATCTGGAATGGAAAATGCTCAGGAGTTCACAACCTTGGAGGTGGTAGAGGAGTTTCCAAAAGTAAGGGACAGGGTAAACACTCCACAAACATGGAGCTCTGCTGGCCTAAAAACTTTTTGAGAAACTGCCTCTGACCTTCTGCACTTGAAATATATGTTGTTTTCATGAGATTTGGCTTCCTTTGTAGTGAGACCATCAAAGCTGGGTCTGCATCTATGTGACCTGGAGGACATGCTTTCTTATTTTCCAATGAACAAGATGAAGCAGTGCTGAATCCTCTCTTTTTAGGTAAATTGAGGCCACTAGGGACTAAGTGTCTCCCCGTCTCCCCGTGTGGACTGTGAAGCCATTTGGTCCTCCTCCACTATTTGTGGTGTTTAGGCTGCTGCACTGTGAGTTTGGTATTTGTTTCACGAAATACTAGCAGCTAAACTGGGACACAGTGCTGGAGGGAGTCTGTCACGTGTGGTGGGTCAGGGTCTGCAAGAGAATGCACCAACTAGGCTTCTATCACTCACAGCTTGCCCCATTGCCCCCTTGTCCATATCAACCTGATTCTTAATTTTCCTCTTAAAACTCTCCATATAACAAGATGCCTTTACATATAAGGGTCTGCTGGCAGCACCATGTCAGTTACAAGCCATTTGGAATCCAATGGTAGATCCACATGGCCCTACCACGGATGTTTTATAAAACACCTCCCCACCACTGCTCTAGACCCACTACTCAGCAGGCTCCAACTTACTGGCATCTCTTTTCTACAACATTTTCATGAAACTCAGTAAATCAAGGCACTGTCTGGTATACTCATGATCAGCAATAGGACATCCAATGTTTCTCCAGTGCCACCTGGTCATAGGAATTTCAAAAATTTCATGGTATTTATCTAGCCATTTTTCAAGCATAAAGTTGGAGGCACTGTGGGTTTCAATTCATTCAGCAAACATTAAATGGTGAGGAAGCTCATTTCAATGAAATCTCTGGAGAACTGTCGCAGGCAAGGCTTCCCAAAGAATGGACAAAGGTCACATTAGGCCAGGCCCATTGAGGTCTACAATGTGAGGTGCATGTGTGTTTTGACTCTCAACTATGGATCCCATTTCTTTAAGAATAAAATCATGTGATATCCTTGCTGAGATTCCCAGGCCTCTTTGGAAATCTACCCGGGGCCTAGGTCTCAGTTTCCAAGAGCGACTTTCATGCGTGGCCTCTTAAAATCCCAACAAAATTCATAGCAATGATTCTCTGAGTTCAGTTCCAAAACCCAGTGTTTAAGGGGAATCACACCAGAGTTCAAGCCCACGTGGAACCAGTCATTTTTTCCAATGCCACACAAATGACCAACATTAAAACCAAAACACTCCCACATGGCCCTCACCTTATTCCATATAGTCAATCATCTTAAACTCTGGCTGGAGGTTTCCATGAGGGGTGCAGCCCAAGACAGTGTCCAAAATCAGCTCATTTGCCCCTCATTTGCCTAAAGTCAGGGTAGCCTGGACACCGTTGCTGTGAACCAGGAGTGAACAAATAAGCCTGCCGTTAATACTTCTGTGTTTCTCCAATTTGAGGGCTACTAATTTTAGGTAGCGATTCTTTAGGTGATTTAGAGTCATGCGAAAACACAAGCACCTCTGCAGGGCTTTGAAGAACTCATTTGACTCACAGAATCCCTATTCTCATTTGTTGGAGTGCAGGAACCTAACAGAGGAAGGCAGAGTCTTCATCCACAATGAATGATATTTTTTGCCATTTTGGTTTTGGAAGCTCACATGGGATCATTCTTAAGATCCATCAGGTGCTGAGAATCTAATTCACAGCCACACACAGGACCAAGAGGCTGATAAAGAAACATCCCTTTCCAAAGCAATTAAGCAAAGAACCACAGTTGAGGCCCTTTCATTTCCATTTGAAAACTGTTTTCTTCAGGCTTAACAAAGGGGTGGCCTGAGGCAAAGACCTTCCTGACATTCAGTGCAACACAACAATAAGTAAGCAAAAAGCCCAAAGCAGTGTTTCTGCACTGAGACTTTCCTGGTCACACTGATATCTGAGTTTTCTGAGATGCTCGCCATTCTCTTCAACTATCCTTTACATGGCCATGTCACAGAGCTTGGAGGTGGTACATATTTTGGACACAAATCCCTGAGCCCATTCTGGAGAGTGGCCAGAATTCAGGAAGAAAACAACAACTTAGACAGATAGCAGGTGTTGCACATCGATAAGACAAGCTGCAGTCCATTCATATATTGGGCAGGATGAATTATAGGGAAGATTTATACTAGACAGGACACATCCATTAATGCATTCTCTTTTCTAATGTCTACAACAACGGACACAGTGGGATACACATAAACAGAAACACTCGCCTTGTCAAATGACTTACTAGAAACTGTCTGCTCCAAACCAAACAAACCGCCTTTTTGAACTATTCTCAGAACATGAGACAATACAACAAACCCACACTCACTCCCACAAAGGCACCTCCTTACCCCAAGTAGGTCTGTGACTATCCGGAGTGTCCTCTGACGGGTGGGCCATACTATGTTCCCCCGAAATGGCCTGTCTTCTCTCAGATCTTGTTTCCTTGACCAACTCTGTGAAGATGTCAGGAAAAAGTGGTTAGCCACTACCTGTTTTCTCAGGAAAGGTCCATCTTCAGAGCTCTCCTGGCATTTGGCCATCCTCACATCATTAGGTACCAAGAAAACTGACTCTGTCCTTGGTAAATCCAAACACGTGAGCCCACTGGGCCTGGGACTGGGACTGCCTCTGGGTGCCTGGCTTCTTGGATACCAAGTTCAGAGAGTTCCATCACCAAGGAAATGAGGTATGTCACATTCTTTGGAACTGAATGAGGTCACTGCCTTGGCAACCACTTTGTCCTAACAGTTGCTTCCAAGGGTTACATAAGATGGAGGTTTCCCCTACTTCCTGTGACACTTTCATAAGGTAGAATGTATATCAACCATTGGCACCCGGGAACAGCTCTCCACTCAGGCCTGGATTGTTCCACCTTGTCTACAATAAGAAGAGAGAGGCAGATTCAGACACATCCCTTCATCCTGACCAGGTTGTTTGCCATGGAAGATGACTTTTGCTCTCTCAGGTGCTTCATACCTGCCTACAACTTCTCCAGGTATCATTTGTGCATGGACATTTGAGGTTCTCATCTGGTGGAAGATCCCCAACTTTCCTGTATTGTAAGAACCCCTCTGTCCCTGCTCTTCTGTAAAATGATTGAGGGAACAGTGTATACTTGGGGTTAAAAACAGGTTTGATTTGGTGACGAATGATTCTGTGCGATGAATAATGGGATTGGGAACCTGCAATATTTACAAGAACATAGAGGTTAAATATAAGAATGAAAAAAGAAATCTAGGTATGCTTTGAAGCCCAGAAGGGTTTTGCCCTTGATTGGGATACTTAGGTTTTAATTATGTTCTGCAAAGATGTCTCAGATAATTTGATATACAATGGCATAGGACCTTGTACATTGGATGATAGAATTTAGAAGAGAACATCAGGTCAAAAAGGGATATTCATTAGGATTAGGAAGATAGTCGGTAGGTTTAGGAAGACGAGTGAGTATAGGATTTGGACCAAAAGTTCTTTAGCAATAGACTTTTGGTGATAGAGTGAATGTAAATGTCAGCACATATGAAGAGTCAGACACTATGTTGAACTGGGGAAAATATGTAGAAAAGCAGATATCAATGGAAACATTACGAAATCAGGCAAAGTATAAAGTGAGGGATAGAATTAGACATTTTCAACAGGGTTGAGTTTCAATATATAAATTAGGAAAAAACAAATATGTAGTCACCAATAGGAGTGACAATTGACAGCATTAGGCAACCTGGACATGATGTTTTTAGAAATCCATGTTCACTTTCCATTTAGGCTTTGGTACAATCATAAGTGTGACCTTTCAATTTTTTGTCCAGAATATTACTGTGATAATGAGGTGACATGAGTATTTCTTTCACCATTTCTGGGAGCAATATATTGAAGATGTAAAATTAGAATCTGGGTACAAATAGGTGTACCCTGTTTCTATGAACATAGAGAAAAACCACGAATAGACCATACTGTGAAAAAATACTATAACTTTGTTGAACTTTAAATAATGAATTGAACTGATATCTGAAAAATAAAAGGAAATTGTATATTGATATACAATCATTCATTCCAACCAGTTATATATCTAAAGGAAATATTAGTGTTTGGGTTTATGATGAAGAGTGTGTGAGTTTTGCTTCAAAATGATTATGTAAATTCAAAATAATGTGTTTGGAAGAAGTCTCATGAAAAGACCAGTCAAGAAACCCTGACAATACATGTGTTCTGAAGCAAGAAGTGATTAATGTTGAAACAAATGCCTATTAATTTGTGAACTTGTGGATGAAATGTATATCCTATGATGTGCAAAAACTGAAAAAACAATAATGTACCAGTGTCGAATACAAATGAATGACAAATTACATATCATGTCCCATAGGAGTCTACTTGCATTGATGTTAGACTGGGTCAGATACTGTAGAATAATTAGGATTTGTATGCACCCTTCACTGAAGTTAGTAGTCAGTACTAGGAAACAAATATGTATTTCAGGTGGATGAATATTTCTGATTATAATCTTGTGAAAAGTTGATTATAAATCAACATACATGAACATGAATGAATTTAGAGAGTGTATACTAGACACATATATTTCATATTTGGAAAACTTTGGAGAGTATATCTATATCTATATCTATACACACACACACACACACACACATAACAATCACAGACATTAAAAAGTACCAATATAAATGCTAATTGAAATTCATCAGTAAATATATATCATCCACAGATGCAAAAATATTTATGTTACTGAACATGAATTTATGTATAATGTTGTTCTTCTAGGACGCTCTCTTATAGGTTGAATTTTCATTTCCAACAGCATTTAGGAGGAGTGAACACTTCTCACAATTTGTATCTGCCAAGACATCCACCTTACAAAAATGTACATGTGATACCTGGTAGGATTCTATATATGCATATAAATATACATGTGTGAATAGGCTACAGAAATTGGAAACAAGTATTCACATATTTGTTAAGTTTAAAAACACATGGAGAATATTTCAATTAAAATTTGACTAGATGTATTACTCCTACCTTATATAATGCAAATGTCAAGTCCAACTATAGAACATGTCTCCTCTGAAGTGCTTGTATTTCTATTGTGTTGGGTTAATTTTCCCCATTATATTAGGATGAATAGTCTGAGTCTACTAGGTATGGGTTAGTGTCAGGGATTCAGTACTTCGAATGAAACATTGGAAAATGAATCCAATGTGTATGTAAATATATGCTGCACAAATATCCTCCCGCTCTCATCCAAAACAATGCCTTGACATTACCTTCACCCCAAGTAAGACACAATTAGAGGAGAAGAGTTACACAATCAGTGAATACATATCTGGAATGGAAAATGCTCAGGAGTTCACCACCTTGGAGGTGGTTTAGGAGTTTCCAAAAGTAAGGGACATGGTAAACACTCCACAAACATGTAACTCTTCTGGCCTAAAAACTTTTTGAGAAACTGCCTCTGAGCTTCCGCACTTGAAATATATGTTGTTTTCATGAGATTTGGCTTCCTTTGTAGTGAGACCATCAAAGCTGGGTCTGCATCTATGTGACCTGGAGGACATGGTTTCTTATTTTCCAATGAACAAGATGAAGCAGTGCTGAATCCTCTCTTTATAGGTAAACTGAGGCCACTGGGGACTAAGTGTCTCCCCGTCTCCCCGTGTGGACTGTGAAGCCATTTGGTCCTACTTGTGGTGTTTAGGCTGCTGCACTGTGAGTTTGGTATTTGTTTCACGAATACTAGCAGCTAAACTGGGACACAGTGCTGGAGGGAGTTCTGTCACGTGTGATGGGTCAGGGTCTGCAAGAGAATGCACCAACTAGGCTTCTATCTCTCACAGCTTGCCCCATTGCCCCCTTGTCCATATCAACCTGATTCTTAATTTTCCTCTTAAAACTCTCCATATAACAAATGCCTTTACATATAAGGGTCTGCTGGCAGCACCATGTCAGTTACAAGCCATTTGGAATCCAATGGTAGATGCACATGGTCCTACCACGGATGTTTTATCAAACGCCTCCCCACCACTGCTCTAGACCCACTACTCAGCAGGCTCCAACTTACTGGCATCTCTGTTCTACACCATTTTCATGAAACTCAGTAAATCAAGGCACTGTCTGGTATACTCATGATCAGCAATAGGACATCCAATGTTTCTCCAGTGCCACCTGGTCATAGGAATTTCAAAAATTTCATGGTATTTATCTAGCCATTTTTCAAGCATGAAGTTGGAAGCACTGTGGGTTTCAATTCATTCAGCAAACATTAAATGGTGAGGAAGCTCATTTCAATGAAATCTCTGGAGAACTGTCACAGGCAAGGCTTCCCAAAGAATGGACAAAATGTCACATTAGGCCAGGCCCATTGAGGTCTACAATGTGAGGTGCATGTGTGTTTTGACTCTCAACTATGGATGCCACTTCTTTAAGAATAAAATCATGTGATATTCTTGCTGAGATTCCCAGGCCTCTGTGGTAATCCACCCGGGGCCTAGGTCTCAGTTTCCAAGAGCGACTTTCATGCGTGGCCTCTTAAAATCCCAACAAATTTCATAGCAATGCTTCTGTGAGTTCAGTTCCAAAACCCAGTGTTTAAGGGGAATCACACCAGAGTTCAAGCCCACGTGGAACCAGTCATTTTTTCATATGCCACACAAATGACCAACATTAAAACCAAAACACTCCCACATGGCCCTCACCTTATTCCATATAGTCAATCATCTTAAACTCTGGCTGGAGGTTTCCATGAGGGGTGCAGCCCAAGACAGTGTCCAAAATCAGCTCATTTGCCCCTCATTTGCCTAAAGTCAGGGTAGCCTGCACACCGTTGCTGTGAACCAGGAGTGAACAAATAAGCCTGCCGTTAATACTTCTGTGTTTCTCAAAATTGAGGGCTACTGATTTTAGGTATGGATTCTTTAGGTGATTTAGAGTCATGCGAAAACACAAGCACCTCTGCAGGGCTTTGAAGAACTCATTTGATCCAAAGAATCCCTATTCTCATTTGTTGGAGTGCAAGAACCTAACAGAGGAAGGCAAGAGACTTCATCCACAATGAATGATATTTTTTTTGCCATTTTGGTTTTGGAAGCTAACATGGGATCATTCTTAAGATCCATCAGGTGCTGAGAATCTAAGTCACAGCCACACACAGGACCAAGAGGCTGATAAAGACACATCCCTTTCCAAAGCAATTAAGCAAAGAACCACAGGTGAGGCCCATTCATTTCCATTTGAAAACTGTTTTCTTCAGGCTTCACAAAGGGGTGGCCTGAGGCAAAGACCTTCCTGACATTCAGTGCAACACAACAATAAGTAAGCAAAAAGCCCAAAGCAGTGTTTCTGCACTGAGACTTTCCTGGTCACACTGATATCTGAGTTTTCTGAGATGCTCGCCATTCTCTTCAACTATCCTTTACATGGCCATGTCACAGAGCTTGGAGGTGGTACATATTTTGGACACAAATCCCTGAGCCCATTCTGGAGAGTGGCCAGAATTCAGGAAGAAAACAACAACTTAGAAAGATAGCAGGTGTTGCACATCGATAAGACAAGCTGCAGTCCATTCATATATTGGGCAGGATGAATTATAGGGAAGATTTATACTAGACAGGACACATCCATTAATGCATTCTCTTTTCTAATGTCTACAACAACGGACACAGTGGGATACACAGAAACAGAAACACTCGCCGTGTCAAATGACTTACTAGAAACTGTCCGCTCCAAACCAAACAAACCGCCTTTTTGATCTATTCTCAGAACATGAGACAAAACAACAAACCCACACCCACTCCCACAAAGGCACCTCCTTCCCCCAAGTAGGTCTGTGACTATCCGGAGTGTCCTCTGACTGCTGGGCCATACTATGTTCCCCCGAAATGGCCTGTCTTCTCTCAGATCTTGTTTCCTTGACCAACTCTGTGAAGATGTCAGGAAAAAGTGGTTAGCCACTACCCGTTTTCTCAGGAAAGGTCCATCTTCAGAGCTCTCCTGGCATTTGGCCATCCTCACATCATTAGGTACCAAGAAAACTGACTCTGTCCTTGGTAAATCCAAACACGTGAGCCCACTGGGCCTGGGACTGTTACTGCCTCTGGGTGCCTGGCTTCTTGGATACCAAGTTCAGAAAGTTCCATCACCAAGGAAATGAGGTATGTCACATTCTTTGCAACTGAATGAGGTCACTGCCTTGGCAACCACTTTGTCCTAACAGTTGCTTCCAAGGGTTACATAAGATGGAGGTTTCCCCTACTTCCTGTGACACTTTCATAAGGTAGAATGTATATCAACCATTGGCACCCGGGAACAGCTCTCCACTCAGGCCTGGATTGTTCCACCTTGTCTACAATAAGAAGAGAGAGGCAGATTCAGACACATCCCTTCATCCTGACCAGGTTGTTTGCCATGGAAGATGACTTTTGCTCTCTCAGGTGCTTCATACCTGCCTACAACTTCTCCAGGTATCATTTGTGCATGGACATTTGAGGTTCTCATCTGGTGGAAGATCCCCAACTTTCCTGTATTGTAAGAACCCCTCTGTCCCTGCTCTTCTGTAAAAAGATTGAGGGAACAGTGTATACTTGGGGTTAAAAACAGGTTTGATTTGGTGACGAATGATTCTGTGCGATGAATAATGGGATTGGGAACCTGCAATATTTACAAGAATATAGAGGTGAAATATAAGAATGAAAAAAGAAATCTAGGTATGCTTTGAAGCCCAGAAGGGTTTTGCCCTTGATTGGGATACTTAGCTTTGAATTATGTTCTGCAAAGATGTCTCAGATAATTTGATATACAATGGCCTAGGTCCTTGTACATTGGATGATTGAATTTAGAAGAGAACATCCAGTCAAAAAGGGATATTCAGTAGGATTAGGAAGATAGTCAGTAGGTTTAGGAAGACGAGTGAGTATAGGATTTGGACCAAAAGTTCTTTAGCAATAGACTTTTGGTGATAGAGTGAATGTAAATGTCAGCACATATGAAGAGTCAGACACTATGTTGAACTGGGGAAAATATGTAGAAAAGCAGATATCAATGGAAACATTACAAAATCAGGCAAAGTATAAAGTGAGGGATAGAATTAGACATTTTCAACAGGGTTGAGTTTCAATATATAAATTAGGAAAAAACAAATATGTAGTCACCAATAGGAGTGACAATTGACAGCATTAGGCAACCTGGACATGGATGTTTTTAGAAATCCATGTTCACTTTCCATTTTGGCTTTGGTACAATCATAAGTGTGACCTTTCCATTTTTTGTCCAGAATATTACTGTGATAATGAGGTGACATGAGTATTTCTTTCACCATTTCTGGGAGCAATATATTGAAGATGTAAAATTAGAATCGGGGGTACAAATAGGTGTAAACTGTTTCTATGAACATAGAGAAAAACCACGAATAGACCATACTGTGAATAAATAATATAACTTTTTTGAACTTTAAATAATGAATTGAACTGATATCTGAAAAATAAAAGGAAATTGTATATTGATATACAATCATTCATTCCAACCAGTTATATATCTAATGGAAATATTAGTGTTTTGGTTTATCATGAAGAGTGTGTGAGTTTTGCTTCAAAATGATTATGGAAATTCAAAATAATGTGTTTGGAAAGAAGTCTCATGAAAAGACCAGTCAAGAAACCCTGACAATACATGTGTTCTGAAGCAAGAAGTGATTAATGTTGAAACAAATGAATATTAATTTATGAACTTGTGGATGAAATGTATATCCTATGATTTGCAAAAACTGAAGAAACAATAATGTACCAGTGTCGAATACAAATGAATGACAAATTACATATCATGTCCCATAGGAGTCTACTTGCATTGATGTTAGACTGGGTCAGATACTGTAGAATAATTAGGATTTGTATGCACCCTTCACTGAAGTTAGTAGTCAGTACTAGGAAACAAATATGTGTTTCAGGTGGATGAATATTTCTGATTATAATCTTGTGAAAAGCTGATTATAAATCAACATACATGAACATGAATGAATTTAGAGAGTGTATACTAGACACATATATTTCATATTTGGAAAACTTTGGAGAGTATATCTATATCTATATCTATACACACACACACACACACACACACACACACACACAACACTCACAGACATTAAAAAGTACCAATATAAATGCCAATCGAAATTCATCAGTAAATATATATCATCCACAGATGCAAAAATATTTATGTTACTGAACATGAGTTTATGTATAATGTCGTTCTTCTAGGACGCTCTCTTATAGGTTGAATTTTCATTTCCAACAGCATTTAGGAGGAGTGAACACTTCTCACAATTTGTATCTGCCAAGACATCCACCTTACAAAAATGTACGTGTGATACCTGGTAGGATTCTATATATGCATATAAATATACATCTGTGAATAGGCCTCAGAAATTGGAAACAAGTATTCACATATTTGTTAAGTTTAAAAAGAGATGGAGAATATTTCAATTAAAATTTGACTAGATGTATAACTCCTACCTTATATGATGCAAATGTCAAGTCCAACTATAGAACTTGTCTCCTCTGAAGTGCTTGTATTTCTATTGTGTTGGGTTAATTTTGCCCATTATATTAGGATGAATAGTCTGAGTCTACTAGGTATGGGTTAGTGTCAGGGATTCAGTACTTCGAATGAAAAATTGGAAAATGAATCCAATGTGTATGTAAATATATGCTGCACAAATATCCTCTCGCTCTCATCCAAAACAATGCCTTGACATTACCTTCACCCCAAGTAAGACACAATTAGAGGAGAAGAGTTACACAATCAGTGAATACATATCTGGAATGGAAAATGCTCAGGAGTTCACAAACTTGGAGGTGGTTTATAGGTTTCCAAAAGTAAGGGGCATGGTAAACACTCCACAAACATGTAACTCTGCTGGCCTAAAAACTTATTGAGAAACTGCCTCTTAGCTTCCGCACTTGAAATATATGTTGTTTTCATGAGATTTGGCTTCCTTTGTAGTGAGACCATCAAAGCTGGGTCTGCATCTATGTGACCTGGAGGACATGCTTTCTTATTTTCCAATGAACAAGATGAAGCAGTGCTGAATCCTCTCTTTATAAGTAAACTGAGGCCACTGGGGACTAAGTGTCTCCCCGTCTCCCCATGTGGACTGTGAAGCCATTTGGTCCTCCTCCACTTTTTGTGGTGTTTAGGCTGCTGCACTGTGAGTTTGGTATTTGTTTCACGAAATACTAGCAGCTAAACTGGGACACAGTGCTGGAGGGAGTTCTGTCACGTGTGGTGGGTCAGGGTCTGCAAGAGAATGCACCAACTAGGCTTCTATCTCTCACAGCTTGCCCCATTGCCCCCTTGTCCATATCAACCTGATTCTTAATTTTCCTCTTAAAACTCTCCATATAACAAGATGCCTTTACATATAAGGGTCTGCTGGCAGCACCATGTCAGTTACAAGCCATTTGGAATCCAATGGTAGATGCACATGGTCCTACCACGGATGTTTTATCAAACGCCTCCCCACCACTGCTCTAGACCCAGTACTCAGCAGGCTCCAAATTACTGGCATCTCTGTTCTACACCATTTTCATGAAACTCAGTAAATCAAGGCACTGTCTGGTATACTCATGATCAGCAACAGGACATCCAATGTTTCTCCAGTGCCACCTGGTCATAGGAATTTCAAAAATTTCATGGTATTTATCTAGCCATTTTTCAAGCATGAAGTTGGAGGCACTGTGGGTTTCAATTCATTCGGCAAACATTAAATGGTTAGGAAGCTCATTTCAATGAAATCTCTGGAGAACTGTCACAGGCAAGGCTTCCCAAAGAATGGACAAAACGTCACATTAGGCCAGGCCCATTGAGGTCAACAATGTGAGGTCCATGTGTGTTTTGACTCTCAATTATGGCTGCCATTTCTTTAAGAATAAAATCATGTGATATCCTTGCTGAGATTCCCAGGCCTCTGTGGAAATCTACCCGGGCCCTAGGTCTCAGTTTCCAAGAGCGACTTTCATGCGTGGCCTCTTAAAATCCCAAGAAAATTCATAGCAATGCTTCTCTGAGTTCAGTTCCAAAACCCAGTGTTTAAGGGGAATCACACCAGAGTTCAAGCCCACGTGGACCCAGTCATTTTTTCCAATGACACAAATGACCAACATTAAAACCAAAACACTCCCACATGGCCCTCACCTTATTCCATATAGTCAATCATCTTAACCTCTGGCTGGAGGTTTCCATGAGGGACGCAGCCCAAGACAGTGTCCAAAATCAGCTCGTTTGCCCCTCATTTGCCTAAAGTCAGGGTAGCCTGGACACCATTGCTGTGAACCAGGAGTGAACAAATAAGCCTGCCGTTAATACTTCTGTGTTTCTCCAATTTGAGGCCTACTGATTTTAGGTATGGATTCTTTAGGTGATTTAGAGTCATGCGAAAACACAAGCACCTCTGCAGGGCTTTAAGAACTCATTTGATCCAAAGAATCCCTATTCTCATTTGTTGGAGTGCAAGAACCTAACAGAGGAAGGCAAGAGACTTCATCCACAATGAATGATATTTTTTTTGCCATTTTGGTTTTGGAAGCTAACATGGGATCATTCTTAAGATCCATCAGGTGCTGAGAATCTAAGTCACAGCCACACACAGGTCCAAGAGGCTGATAAAGACACATCCATTTCCAAAGCAATTAAACAAAGAGCCACAGGTGAGGCCCATTCATTTCCATTTGAAAACTGTTTTTTTCAAGCTTCACAAAGGGGTGGCCTGAGGCAAAGACCTTCCTGACATTCAGTGCAACACAACAATAAGTAAGCAAAAGGCCCAAAGCAGGGTTTCTGCACTGAGACTTTCCTGGTCACACTGAAATCTGAGTTTTCTGAGATGCTCGCCATTCTCTTCAGCTATCCAGTACATGGCCATGTCACAGAGCTTGGAGGTGGTACATATTTTGGACACAAATCCCTGAGCCTATTCTGGAGAGTGGCCAGAATTCAGGAAGAAAACAACAACTTAGAAAGATAGCAGGTGTTGCACATCGATAAGACAAGCTGCAGTCCATTCATATGTTGGGCAGGATGAATTATGGGAAGATTTATACTAGACAGGACACATCCATTAATGCATTCTCTTTTCTAATGTCTACAACAACGGACACAGTGGGATACACATAAACAGAAACACTCGCCTTGTCAAATGACTTCCTAGAAACTGTCCGCTCCAAACCAAACAAACCGCCATTTCTATCTATTCTCAGAACCTGAGACAAAACAACAAACCCAAACCCACTCCCACAAAGGCACCTCCTTCCCCCAAGTAGGTCTGTGACTATCTGGAGTGTTCTCTGACTGGTGGGCCATACTATGTTCCCCCGAAATGGCCTGTCTTCTCTCAGATCTTGTTTCCTTGACCAACTCTGTGAAGATGTCAGGAAAAAGTGGTTAGCCACTACCTGTTTTCTCAGGAAAGGTCCATCTTCAGAGCTCTCCTGGCATTTGGCCATCCTCACATCATTAGGTACCAAGAAAACTGACTCTGTCCTTGGTAAATCCAAACAAGTGAGCCCACTGGGCCTGGGACTGGGACTGCCTCTGGGTGCCTGGCTTCTTGGATACCACGTTCAGAGATTTCCTTCACCAAGGAAATGAGGTATGTCACATTCTTTGGAACTGAATGAGGTCACTGCCTTGGCAAACACTTTGTCCTAACAGTTGCTTCCAAGGGTAACATAAGATGGAGGTTGCCCCTACTTCCTGTGACACTTTCATAAGGTAGAATGTATATCAACCATTGGCACCCGGGAACAGCTCTCCACTCAGGCCTGGATTGGTCCACCTTCTCTACAATAAGAAGAGAGAGGCAGATTCAGACACATCCCTTCATCCTGACCAGGTTGTTTGCCATGGAAGATGACGTTTGCTCTCTCAGGTGCTTCATACCTGCCTACAACTTCTCCAGGTATCATTTTTGCATGGACATTTGAGGTTCTCTTCATGTGGAAGGTCCCCAAATTTCCTGTATTGTCAGAACCACTCTGTCCCTGCACTTCTGTAAAATGATTGAGGAAACAGTGTATACTTGGGGTTAAAAACAGGTTTGATTTGGTGACGAATGATTCTGTGCGATGAATAATGGTATTTGGAACCTGCAATATTTACAAGAATATAGAGGTGAAATATAAGTATGAAAACAGAAATCTACGTATGATTTGAAGCCCAGAAGGGTTTTGCCCTTGATTGGGATACTTAGCTTTGAATTATGTTCTGCAAAGATGTCTCAGATATTTCAATATACAATGGTATAGGACCTTGTACATTGGATGATTGAATTTAGAAGAGAACATCCAGTCAACGAGATATTCAGTAGGATTAGGAAGATAGTCGGTAGGTTTAGGAAGAAGAGTGAGTATAGGATTTGGACCAAAAGTTCTTTAGCAATAGACTTTCGGTTATAGAGTGAATGTAAATGTCAGCACATATGAAGAGTCAGTCACTTGTTGAACTGGGGAAAATATGTAGAAAAGCAGATATCAATAGAAACATTACGAAATCAGGCAAAGTATAAAGTGAGTGATAGAAGTAGACATTTTCAACAGGGTTGAGTTTGAAAATATAAATTAGGAAAAAACAAATATGTAGTCACCAATAGGATTAACATGTGATAATGAGGTGACATGAGTATTTCTTTCACCATTTCTGGGAGCAATATATTGAAGATGTAAAATTAGAATCGTGGTTACAAAGAGGTGTACCCCGTTACTATGAAAATAGAGAAAAAGCATGAATAGACCATACCGTGAATAAATAATATAACTTTATTGAACTTTAAATAATGAATTGAACTGATATCTGAAAAATTAAAGGAAATCGTATATTGACATACAATCATTCATTCCAACCAGTTATATATCTAATGGAAATATTAGTTTTTTGGTTTATCATGAAGAGTGTGTGAGTTTTGCTTCAAAATGATTATGGAAATTCAAAATAATGTGTTTGGAAAGAAGTCTCATGAAAAGACCAGTAAAGAAACCCTAACAATACATGTGTTCTGAAGCAAGAAGTGATTAAAGTTGAAATAAATGCCTATTAATTTGTGAACTTGTGGATGAAATGTATATCCTATGATGTGCAAAAACTGAAGAAACAATAATGTACCAGTGTCGAATACAAATGAATGACAAATTACATATCATGTCCCATAGGAGTCTACTTGCATTGATGTTAGACTGGGTCAGTTACTGTTGTTAATTAGGATTTGTATGCACCTTTCACTGAAGTTAGTTTTCAGTACTACAAAACAAATATGTATTTCAGGTGGATGAATATTTCTGATTATAATCTTGTGAAAACTTGATTACAAATCCACATACATGAACATGAATGATATAGAGAGTGTATATTAGACACATATATTTTATATTTTGAAAAATTTGGAGAGTATATCTATATCTATATCTATACCTATATCTATCTATCTATCTATCTATATCTATATATCTATATATCTATATATATATATATATATATATATATATATATATATACACACACACACACAAACACATACACACACACAACACTCACAGACAATAAAAAGTACCAATATAAATGCCAATCTGAATTCATCAGTAAATATATATCATCCACAGAGGCAAAAATATTTATTTTACTGAACATGAGTTTATGTATTAAGTTGTTCTACTAGGACGCCCTTTTATAGGTTGAATTTTCATTTCCAATAGCATTTAGGAAGAGTGAACACTTCCCACAATTTGTATCTGCCAAGACTGCCACCTCACAAAAATGTACGTGTGATACCTGGTAGGATTCTATATATACATATAAATATACATGTGTGAAGAGGCTACAGAAAAGGGAAACAAGAATTCACATATTTGTTAAGTTTAAAAACACATGGAGAATATTTCAATTAAAATTTGACTAGATTTATAACCCCTACCTTATATAATGCAAATGTCGAGTCCAACTATACAACATGTCTACTCTGAAGTGCTTGTATTTCCATTGTGTTGTGTTAATTTCCCCCATTATATTAGGATGAATAGTCTGAGTCTACTAGGTATGGGTTAGTGTCAGGGATTCAGTACTTCGAATGGAAAATTGGAAAATGAATCCAATGTGTATGTAAATATAGGCTGCACAAATATCCTCCCGCTCTCATCCAGAAAAATGCTTTCACATTACCTTCACCCCAATTAAGACAAAATTAGAGGAGAAGAGTTACAAAATCAGTGAATACATATCTGGAATGGAAAATGCTCAGGAGTTCACAACCTTGGAGGTGGTAGAGGAGTTTCCAAAACTAGGGGACAGGGTCAACACTCCACAAACATGGAGCTCTGCTGGCCTAAAAACTTTTTGAGAAACTGCCTCTGAGCTTCCGCACTTGAAATATATGTTGTTTTCAGGAGATTTGGCTTCCTTTGTAGTGAGACCATCAAAGCTGGGTCTGCATCTATGTGACCTGGAAGACATGGTTTCTTATTTTCCAATGAACAAGCTGAAGCAGTGCTGAATCCTCTCTTTATAGGTAAACTGAGGCCACTGGGGACTAAGTGTCTCCCCGTCTCCCCGTGTGGACTGTGAAGCCATTTGGTCCTCCTCCACTTTTTGTGGTGTTTAGGCTGATGCACTGTGAGTTTGGTATTTGTTTCACGAAATACTAGCAGCTAAACTGGGACACAGTGCTGGAGGGAGTTCTGTCACGTGTGGTGGGTCAGGGTCTGCAAGAGAATGCACCAACTAGGCTTCTATCTCTCACAGCTTGCCCCATTGCCCCCTTGTCCATATCAACTTGATTCTTAATTTTCCTCTTAAAACTCTCCATATAACAAGATGCCTTTACATATAAGGGTCTGCTGGCAGCACCATGTCAGTTACAAGCCATTTGGAATCCAATGGTAGATGCACATGGTCCTACCACGGATGTTTTATCAAACGCCTCCCCACCACTGCTCTAGACCCAGTACTCAGCAGGCTCCAAATTACTGGCATCTCTGTTCTACACCATTTTCATGAAACTCAGTAAATCAAGGCACTGTCTGGTATACTCATGATCAGCAACAGGACATCCAATGTTTCTCCAGTGCCACCTGGTCATAGGAATTTCAAAAATTTCATGGTATTTATCTAGCCATTTTTCAAGCATGAAGTTGGAGGCACTGTGGGTTTCAATTCATTCAGCAAACATTAAATGGTTAGGAAGCTCATTTCAATGAAATCTCTGGAGAACTGTCACAGGCAAGGCTTCCCAAAGAATGGACAAAACGTCACATTAGGCCAGGCCCATTGAGGTCAACAATGTGAGGTCCATGTGTGTTTTGACTCTCAATTATGTCTGCCATTTCTTTAAGAATAAAATCATGTGATATCCTTGCTGAGATTCCCAGGCCTCTGTGGAAATCTACCCGGGGCCTAGGTCTCAGTTTCCAAGAGCGACTTTCATGCGTGGCCTCTTAAAATCCCAACAAAATTGATGGCAATGCTTCTCTGAGTTCAGTTCCAAAACCCAGTGTCTAAGGGGAATCACACCAGAGTTCAAGCCCACGTGTACCCAGTCATTTTTTCCAATGCCACACAAATGACCAACATTAAAACCAAAACACTCCCACATGGCCCTCACCTTATTCCATATAGTCAATCATCTTAACCTCTGGCTGGAGGTTTCCATGAGGGACGCAGCCCAAGACAGTGTCCAAAATCAGCTCGTTTGCCCCTCATTTGCCTAAAGTCAGGGTAGCCTGGACACCGTTGCTGTGAACCAGGAGTGAACAAATAAGCCTGCCGTTAATACTTCTGTGTTTCTCCAATTTGAGGCCTACTGATTTTAGGTATGGATTCTTTAGGTGATTTAGAGTCATGCGAAAACACAAGCACCTCTGCAGGGCTTTAAGAACTCATTTGATCCAAAGAATCCCTATTCTCATTTGTTGGAGTGCAAGAACCTAACAGAGGAAGGCAAGAGACTTCATCCACAATGAATGATATTTTTTTTTGCCATTTTGGTTTTGGAAGCTAACATGGGATCATTCTTAAGATCCATCAGGTGCTGAGAATCTAAGTCACAGCCACACACAGGTCCAAGAGGCTGATAAAGACACATCCATTTCCAAAGCAATTAAACAAAGAGCCACAGGTGAGGCCCATTCATTTCCATTTGAAAACTGTTTTCTTCAAGCTTCACAAAGGGGTGGCCTGAGGCAAAGACCTTCCTGACATTCAGTGCAACACAACAATAAGTAAGCAAAAGGCCCAAAGTAGGGTTTCTGCACTGAGACTTTCCTGGTCACACTGAAATCTGAGTTTTCTGAGATGCTCGCCATTCTCTTCAGCTATCCAGTACATGGCCATGTCACAGAGCTTGGAGGTGGTACATATTTTGGACACAAATCCCTGAGCCTATTCTGGAGAGTGGCCAGAATTCAGGAAGAAAACAACAACTTAGAAAGATAGCAGGTGTTGCACATCGATAAGACAAGCTGCAGTCCATTCATATGTTGGGCAGGATGAATTATGGGAAGATTTATACTAGACAGGACACATCCATTAATGCATTCTCTTTTCTAATGTCTACAACAACGGACACAGTGGGATACACATAAACAGAAACACTCGCCATGTCAAATGACTTACTAGAAACTGTCTGCTCCAAATCAAACAAACCGCCTTTTCGATCTATTCTCAGAACATGAGACAAAACAACAAACCCACACCCACTCCCACAAAGGCACCTCCTTCCCCCAAGTAGGTCTGTGACTATCCGGAGTGTCCTCTGACTGGTGGGCCATACTATGTTCCCCCGAAATGGCCTGTCTTCTCTCAGATCTTGTTTCCTTGACCAAGTCTGTGAAGATGTCATGAAAAAGTGGTTAGCCACTACCTGTTTTCTCAGGAAAGGTCCATCTTCAGAGCTCTCCTGGCATTTGGCCATCCTCACATCATTAGGTACCAAGAAAACTGACTCTGTCCTTGGTAAATCCAAACAAGTGAGCCCACTGGGCCTGGGACTGGGACTGCCTCTGGGTGCCTGGCTTCTTGGATACCAAGTTCAGAGAGTTCCATCACCAAGGAAATGAGGTATGTCACATTCTTTGGAACTGAATGAGGTCACTGCCTTGGCAACCACTTTGTCCTAACAGTTGCTTCCAAGGGTTACATAAGATGGAGGTTTCCCCTACTTCCTGTGACACTTTCATAAGGTAGAATGTATATCAACCATTGGCACCCGGGAACAGCTCTCCACTCAGGCCTGGATTGTTCCACCTTGTCTACAATAAGAAGAGAGAGGCAGATTCAGACACATCCCTTCATCCTGACCAGGTTGTTTGCCATGGAAGATGACTTTTGCTCTCTCAGGTGCTTCATACCGGCCTACAACTTCTCCAGGTATCATTTGTGCATGAACATTTGAGGTTCTCATCTGGTGGAAGATCCCCAACTTTCCTGTATTGTAAGAACCCCTCTGTCCCTGCTCTTCTGTAAAATGATTGAGGGAACAGTGTATACTTGGGGTTAAAAACAGGTTTGATTTGGTGACGAATGATTCTGTGCGATGAATAATGGCATTGGGAACCTGCAATAATTACAAGAACATAGAGGTGAAATATAAGTATGAAAAAAGAAATCTAGGTATGCTTTGAAGCCCAGAAGGGTTTTGCCCTTGATTGGGATACTTAGGTTTGAATTATGTTCTGCAAAGATGTCTCACATAATTTGATATACAATGGCATAGGACCTTGTACATTGGATGATTGAATTTAGAAGAGAACATCCAGTCAAAAAGGGATATTCAGTAGGATTAGGAAGATAGTTGGTAGGTTTAGGAAGACGAGTGAGTATAGGATTTGGACCAAAAGTTCTTTAGCAATAGACTTTTGGTGATAGAGTGAATGTAAATGTCAGCACATATGAAGAGTCAGACACTATGTTGAACTGGGGAAAATATGTAGAAAAGCAGATATCAATAGAAACATTATGAAATCAGGCAAAGTATAAAGTGAGGGATAGAATTAGACATTTTCAACAGGGTTGAGTTTCAATATATAAATTAGGAAAAAACAAATATGTAGTCACCAATAGGAGTGACAATTGACAGCATTAGGCAACCTGGACATGGATGTTTTTAGAAATCCATGTTCACTTTCCATTTTGGCTTTGGTACAATCATAAGTGTGACCTTTCCATTTTTTGTCCAGAATATTACTGTGATAATGAGGTGACATGAGTATTTCTTTCACCATTTCTGGGAGCAATATATTGAAGATGTAAAATTAGAATCAGGGGTACAAATAGGTGTACAGTGTTTCTATGAACATAGAGAAAAACCACGAATAGACCATACTGTGAATAAATAATATAACTTTTTTGAACTTTAAATAATAAATTGAACTGATATCTGAAAAATAAAAGGAAATTGTATATTGATATACAATCATTCAGTCCAACCAGTTATATATCTAATGGAAATATTAGTGTTTTGGTTTATGATGAAGAGTGTGTGAGTTTTGCTTCAAAATGATTATGGAAATTCAAAATAATGTGTTTGGAAAGAAGTCTTATGAAAAGACCAGTCAAGAAACCCTGACAATACATGTGTTCTGAAGCAAGAAGTGATTAATGTTGAAACAAATGCCTATTAATTTGTGAACTTGTGGATGAAATGTATATCCTATGATGTGCAAAAACTGAAGAAACAATAATGTACCAGTGTCGAATACAAATGAATGGCAAATTACATATCATGTCCCATAGGAGTCTACTTGCATTGATGTTAGACTGGGTCAGATACTGTAGAATAATTAGGATTTGTATGCACCATTCACTGAAGTTAGTAGTCAGTACTAGGAAACAAATATGTGTTTCAGGTGGATGAATATTTCTGATTATAATCTTGTGAAAAGCTGATTATAAATCAACATACATGAACATGAATGAATTTAGAGAGTGTATACTAGACACATATATTTCATATTTGGAAAACTTTGGAGAGTATATCTATATCTATATCTATACACACACACACACACACACACACACACACACACAACACTCACAGACATTAAAAAGTACCAATATAAATGCCAATCGAAATTCATCAGTAAATATATATCATCCACAGATGCAAAAATATTTATGTTACTGAACATGAGTTTATGTATAATGTCGTTCTTCTAGGACGCTCTCTTATAGGTTGAATTTTCATTTCCAACAGCATTTAGGAGGAGTGAACACTTCTCACAATTTGTATCTGCCAAGACATCCACCTTACAAAAATGTACGTGTGATACCTGGTAGGATTCTATATATGCATATAAATATACATCTGTGAATAGGCTACAGAAATTGGAAACAAGTATTCACATATTTGTTAAGTTTAAAAACACATGGAGAATATTTCAATTAAAATTTGACTAGATGTATAACTCCTACCTTATATGATGCAAATGTCAAGTCCAACTATAAAACATGTCTCCTCTGAAGTGCTTGTATTTCTATTGTGTTGGGTTAATTTTCCCCATTATATTAGGATGAATAGTCTGAGTCTACTAGGTATGGGTTAGTGTCAGGGATTCAGTACTTTGAATGAAAAATTGGAAAATGAATCCAATGTGTATGTAAATATATGCTGCACAAATATCCTCCCGCTCTCATCCAAAACAATGCCTTGACATTACCTTCACCCCAAGTAAGACACAATTAGAGGAGAAGAGTTACACAATCAGTGAATACATATCTGGAATGGAAAATGCTCAGCAGTTCACAACCTTGGAGGTGGTTTAGGAGTTTCCAAAAGTAAGGGACATGGTAAACACTCCACAAACATGTAACTCTTCTGGCCTAAAAACTTTTTGAGAAACTGCCTCTGAGCTTCCGCACTTGAAATATATGTTGTTTTCATGAGATTTGGCTTCCTTTGTAGTGAGACCATCAAAGCTGGGTCTGCATCTATGTGACCTGGAGGACATGGTTTCTTATTTTCCAATGAACAAGATGAAGCAGTGCTGAATCCTCTCTTTATAGGTAAACTGAGGCCACTGGGGACTAAGTGTCTCCCCGTCTCCCCATGTGGACTGTGAAGCCATTTGGTCCTCCTCCACTTTTTGTGGTGTTTAGGCTGATGCACTGTGAGTTTGGTATTTGTTTCACGAAATACTAGCAACTAAACTGGGACACAGTGCTGGAGGGAGTTCTGTCACGTGTGGTGGGTCAGGGTCTGCAAGAGAATGCACCAACTAGGCTTCTATCTCTCACAGCTTGCCCCATTGCCCCCTTGTCCATATCAACCTGATTCTTAATTTTCCTCTTAAAACTCTCCATATAACAAGATGCCTTTACATATAAGGGTCTGCTGGCAGCACCATGTCAGTTACAAGCCATTTGGTATCCAATGGTAGATGCACGTGGTCCTACCACAGATGTTTTATCAAACGCCTCCCCACCACTGCTCTAGACCCACTACTCAGCAGGCTCCAACTTACTGGCATCTCTGTTCTACACCATTTTCATGAAACTCAGTAAATCAAGGCACTGTCTGGTATACTCATGATCAGCAATAGGACATCCAATGTTTCTCCAGTGCCACCTGGTCATAGGAATTTCAAAAATTTCATGGTATTTATCTAGCCATTTTTCAAGCATGAAGTTGGAGGCACTGTGGGTTTCAATTCTTTCAGCAAACATTAAATGGTGAGGAAGCTCATTTCAATGAAATCTCTGGAGAAATCTCACAGGCAAGGCTTCCCAAAGAATGGACAAAATGTCACATTAGGCCAGGCCCATTGAGGTCTACAATGTGAGGTGCATGTGTGTTTTGACTCTCAACTATGGATGCCATTTCTTTAAGAATAAAATCATGTGATATCCTTGCTGAGATTCCCAGGCCTCTGTGGAAATCTACCCGGGGCCTAGGTCTCAGTTTCCAAGAGCGACTTTCATGCGTGGCCTCTTAAAATCCCAAGAAAATTCATAGCAATGCTTCTCTGAGTTCAGTTCCAAAACCCAGTGTTTAAGGGGAATCACACCAGAGTTCAAGCCCAAGTGGACCCAGTCATTTTTTCCAATGACACAAATGACCAACATTAAAACCAAAACACTCCCACATGGCCCTCACCTTATTCCATATAGTCAATCATCTTAACCTCTGGCTGGAGGTTTCCATGAGGGACGCAGCCCAAGACAGTGTCCAAAATCAGCTCGTTTGCCCCTCATTTGCCTAAAGTCAGGGTAGCCTGGACACCGTTGCTGTGAACCAGGAGTGAACAAATAAGCCTGCCGTTAATACTTCTGTGTTTCTCCAATTTGAGGCCTACTGATTTTAGGTATGGATTCTTTAGGTGATTTAGAGTCATGCGAAAACACAAGCACCTCTGCAGGGCTTTAAGAACTCATTTGATCCAAAGAATCCCTATTCTCATTTGTTGGAGTGCAAGAACCTAACAGAGGAAGGCAAGAGACTTCATCCACAATGAATGATATTTTTTTTTGCCATTTTTGTTTTGGAAGCTAACATGGGATCATTCTTAAGATCCATCAGGTGCTGAGAATCTAAGTCACAGCCACACACAGGTCCAAGAGGCTGATAAAGACACATCCATTTCCAAAGCAATTAAACAAAGAGCCACAGGTGAGGCCCATTCATTTCCATTTGAAAACTGTTTTCTTCAAGCTTCACAAAGGGGTGGCCTGAGGCAAAGACCTTCCTGACATTCAGTGCAACACAACAATAAGTAAGCAAAAGGCCCAAAGTAGGGTTTCTGCACTGAGACTTTCCTGGTCACACTGAAATCTGAGTTTTCTGAGATGCTCGCCATTCTCTTCAGCTATCCAGTACATGGCCATGTCACAGAGCTTGGAGGTGGTACATATTTTGGACACAAATCCCTGAGCCTATTCTGGAGAGTGGCCAGAATTCAGGAAGAAAACAACAACTTAGAAAGATAGCAGGTGTTGCACATCGATAAGACAAGCTGCAGTCCATTCATATGTTGGGCAGGATGAATTATGGGAAGATTTATACTAGACAGGACACATCCATTAATGCATTCTCTTTTCTAATGTCTACAACAACGGACACAGTGGGATACACATAAACAGAAACACTCGCCTTGTCAAATGACTTACTAGAAACTGTCTGCTCCAAACCAAACAAACCGCCATTTCTATCTATTCTCAGAACCTGAGACAAAACAACAAACCCAAACCCACTCCCACAAAGGCACCTCCTTCCCCCAAGTAGGTCTGTGACTATCTGGAGTGTTCTCTGACTGGTGGGCCATACTATGTTCCCCCGAAATGGCCTGTCTTCTCTCAGATCTTGTTTCCTTGACCAACTCTGTGAAGATGTCAGGAAAAAGTGGTTAGCCACTACCTGTTTTCTCAGGAAAGGTCCATCTTCAGAGCTCTCCTGGCATTTGGCCATCCTCACATCATTAGGTACCAAGAAAACTGACTCTGTCCTTGGTAAATCCAAACAAGTGAGCCCACTGGGCCTGGGACTGGGACTGCCTCTGGGTGCCTGGCTTCTTGGATACCACGTTCAGAGATTTCCTTCACCAAGGAAATGAGGTATGTCACATTCTTTGGAACTGAATGAGGTCACTGCCTTGGCAAACACTTTGTCCTAACAGTTGCTTCCAAGGGTAACATAAGATGGAGGTTGCCCCTACTTCCTGTGACACTTTCATAAGGTAGAATGTATATCAACCATTGGCACCCGGGAACAGCTCTCCACTCAGGCCTGGATTGGTCCACCTTCTCTACAATAAGAAGAGAGAGGCAGATTCAGACACATCCCTTCATCCTGACCAGGTTGTTTGCCATGGAAGTTGACGTTTGCTCTCTCAGGTGCTTCATACCTGCCTACAACTTCTCCAGGTATCATTTTTGCATGGACATTTGAGGTTCTCTTCATGTGGAAGGTCCCCAAATTTCCTGTATTGTCAGAACCACTCTGTCCCTGCACTTCTGTAAAATGATTGAGGAAACAGTGTATACTTGGGGTTAAAAACAGGTTTGATTTGGTGACGAATGATTCTGTGCGATGAATAATGGTATTTGGAACCTGCAATATTTACAAGAATATAGAGGTGAAATATAAGTATGAAAACAGAAATCTACGTATGATTTGAAGCCCAGAAGGGTTTTGCCCTTGATTGGGATACTTAGCTTTGAATTATGTTCTGCAAAGATGTCTCAGATATTTCAATATACAATGGTATAGGACCTTGTACATTGGATGATTGAATTTAGAAGAGAACATCCAGTCAACGAGATATTCAGTAGGATTAGGAAGATAGTCGGTAGGTTTAGGAAGAAGAGTGAGTATAGGATTTGGACCAAAAGTTCTTTAGCAATAGACTTTCGGTTATAGAGTGAATGTAAATGTCAGCACATATGAAGAGTCAGTCACTTGTTGAACTGGGGAAAATATGTAGAAAAGCAGATATCAATAGAAACATTACGAAATCAGGCAAAGTATAAAGTGAGTGATAGAAGTAGACATTTTCAACAGGGTTGAGTTTGAAAATATAAATTAGGAAAAAACAAATATGTAGTCACCAATAGGATTAACATGTGATAATGAGGTGACATGAGTATTTCTTTCACCATTTCTGGGAGCAATATATTGAAGATGTAAAATTAGAATCGTGGTTACAAAGAGGTGTACCCCGTTACTATGAAAATAGAGAAAAAGCATGAATAGACCATACCGTGAATAAATAATATAACTTTATTGAACTTTAAATAATGAATTGAACTGATATCTGAAAAATTAAAGGAAATCGTATATTGATATACAATCATTCATTCCAACCAGTTATATATCTAATGGAAATATTAGTGTTTTGGTTTATCATGAAGAGTGTGTGAGTTTTGCTTCAAAATGATTATGGAAATTCAAAATAATGTGTTTGGAAAGAAGTCTCATGAAAAGACCAGTAAAGAAACCCTAACAATACATGTGTTCTGAAGCAAGAAGTGATTAAAGTTGAAATAAATGCCTATTAATTTGTGAACTTGTGGATGAAATGTATATCCTATGATGTGCAAAAACTGAAGAAACAATAATGTACCAGTGTCGAATACAAATGAATGACAAATTACATATCATGTCCCATAGGAGTCTACTTGCATTGATGTTAGACTGGGTCAGTTACTGTTGTTAATTAGGATTTGTATGCACCTTTCACTGAAGTTAGTTTTCAGTACTACAAAACAAATATGTATTTCAGGTGGATGAATATTTCTGATTATAATCTTGTGAAAACTTGATTACAAATCCACATACATGAACATGAATGATATAGAGAGTGTATATTAGACACATATATTTTATATTTTGAAAAATTTGGAGAGTATATCTATATCTATATCTATACCTATATCTATCTATCTATCTATCTATCTATATCTATATATCTATATATCTATATATATATATATACACACACACACACAAACACATACACACACACAACACTCACAGACATTAAAAAGTACCAATATAAATGCCAATCTGAATTCATCAGTAAATATATATCATCCACAGAGGCAAAAATATTTATTTTACTGAACATGAGTTTATGTATTAAGTTGTTCTACTAGGACGCTCTTTTATAGGTTGAATTTTCATTTCCAATAGCATTTAGGAAGAGTGAACACTTCCCACAATTTGTATCTGCCAAGACTGCCACCTCACAAAAATGTACATGTGATACCTGGTAGGATTCTATATATGCATATAAATATACATGTGTGAAGAGGCTACAGAAGAGGGAAACAAGAATTCACATATTTGTTAAGTTTAAAAACACATGGAGAATATTTCAATTAAAATTTGACTAGATTTATAACCCCTACCTTATATAATGCAAATGTCGAGTCCAACTATACAACATGTCTACTCTGAAGTGCTTGTATTTCCATTGTGTTCTGTTAATTTCCCCCATTATATTAGGATGAATAGTCTGAGTCTACTAGGTATGGGTTAGTGTCAGCGATTCAGTACTTCGAATGGAAAATTGGAAATTGAATCCAATGTGTATGTAAATATAGGCTGCACAAATATCCTCCCGCTCTCATCCAGAAAAATGCTTTCACATTATTTTCACCCCAAGTAAGACAAAATTAGAGGAGAAGAGTTATAAAATCAGTGAATACATATCTGGAATGGAAAATGCTCAGGAGTTCACAACCTTGGAGGTGGTAGAGGAGTTTCCAAAACTAGGGGACAGGGTCAACACTCCACAAACATGGAGCTCTGCTGGCCTAAAAACTTTTTGAGAAACTGCCTCTGAGCTTCTGCACTTGAAATATATGTTGTTTTCAGGAGATTTGGCTTCCTTTGTAGTGAGACCATCAAAGCTGGGTCTGCATCTATGTGACCTGGAGGACATGGTTTCTTATTTTCCAATGAACAAGCTGAAGCAGTGCTGAATCCTCTTTTTGTAGGTAAACTGAGGCCACTGGGGACTAAGTGTCTCCCCGTGTGGACTGTGAAGCCATTTGTTCCTTCTCCTCTTTTTGTGGTGTTTTTGCTACTGCACTGTGAGTTTGGTATTTGTTTCACGAAATACTAGGAGATAAACTGGGACACAGTGCTGGAGGGAGTTCTGTCATGTGTGGTGGGTCAGGGTCTGCAAGAGAATGCACCAACTAGGCTTCTATCTCTCACAGCTTGCCCCATTGTCCCCTTGTCCATATCAACCTGATTCTTAATTTTCCTCTGCTAACTCTCCATATAACAAGATGCCTTTACATATAAGGGTCTGCTGGCTGCACCATGTCAGTTACAAGCCATTTGGAATCCAATGGTAGATCCACATGGCCCTACCACGGATGTTTTATCAAACACCTCCCCACCACTGCTCTAGACCCACTACTCAGCAGGCTCCAACATACTGGCATCTCTGTTCTACACCATTTTCATGAAACTCAGTAAATCAAGGCACTGTCTGGTATACTCATGATCAGCAACAGGACATCCAATGTTTCTCCAGTGCCACCTGGTCATAGGAATTTCAAAAATTTCATGGTATTTATCTAGCCATTTTTCAAGCATGAAGTTGGAGGCACTGTGGGTTTCAATTCATTCAGCAAACATTAAATGGTGGGGAAGCTCATTTCAATGAAATCTCTGGAGAAGTCTCACAGGCAAGGCTTCCCAAAGAGTGGACAAAAGGTCACATTAGGCCAGGCCCATTGACGTCTACAATGTGATGTCCATGTGTGTTTTGACTCTCAACTATGGCTGCCATTTCTTTAAGAATAAAATAATGTAATATCCTTGCTGAGATTCCCAGACCTCTGTGGAAATCCACCCGAGGTCTAGTTCTCAGTTTCCAAGAGTGACTTTCATGCTTGGCCTCTTAAAATCCCAACAAAATTCATGTCAATGCTTCCCTGAGTTCACTTCCAAAACCCAGTCTCTAAGGGGAATCACAACAGAGTTCAACCCCACGTGGACCCAGTCATTTATTCCAATGCCACACAAATGAGCAACATTAAAACCAAAACACTCCCACATGGCCCTCATCTTATTCCATATAGTCAATCATCTTAACTTCTGGCTTTAGGTTTCCATGAGCTGCGCAGCCCAAGACAGTGTTCAAAATCAGCTCCTTTGCCCCTCATTTGCCTAAAGTCAGGGTAGCCTGGACACCGTTTCTGTGAACCAGGAGTGAACAAATAAGCCTGCCATTAATACTTCTGTGTTTCTCCAATTTGAGGCATACTGATTTAGGTATCGATTCTTTAGGTGATTTAGAGTCATGTGAAAACACAAGCACCTCTGCAGGGCTTTGAAGAACTCATTTAACCCAAAGACTTCCTATTCTCATTTGATGGAGTGCAGGAACATAACAGAGGAAGGCAAGAGACTTCATCCACAATGAATAATATTTTATGCTATTTTATTTTTGGAAGCTCACATGGGATCATTCTTAAGATCCATCAGGTGCTGAGAACCTAAGTCACAGCCCCACACAGGTCCAAGAGGCTAATAAGACACATCCCTTTCCAAAGAAATTAAGCAAAGAGCCACAGGTGAGGCCCATTCATTTCCATTTGAAAACTGTTTTCTTCAGGCTTCACAAAGGGGTGGCCTGAGGCAAAGACCTTCCTGACATTCAGTGCAACACAACAATAAGTAAGCAAAAGGCCCAAAGCGGGGTTTCTGCACTGAGACTTTCCAGGTCACACTGATATCTGAGTTTTCTGAGATGCTCGCCATTCTCTTCAGCTATCCTGTACATGGCCATGTCACAGAGCTTGGAGGTGGTACATATTTTGGACACAAATCCCTGAGCCTATTCTGGAGAGTGGCCAGAATTCAGGAAGAAAACAACAACTTAGAAAGATAGCAGGTGTTGCACATCGATAAGACAAGCTGCAGTCCATTCATATATTGGGCAGGATGAATTATGGGAAGTTTTATACTAGACAGGACACATCCATTAATGCATTCTCTTTTCTAATGTCTACAACAACGGACACAGTGGGATACACAGAAACAGAAACACTCGCCGTGTCAAATGACTTACTAGAAACTGTCCACTTCAAACCAAACAAACCGCCTTTCCTATCTATTCTCAGAACATGAGACAAAACAACAAACCCACACCCACTCCCACAAAGGCACCTCCTTCCCCCAAGTAGGTCTGTGACTATCCGGAGTGTCCTCTGACTGGTGGGCCATACTATGTTCCCCCGAAATGGCCTGTCTTCTCTCAGATCTTGTTTCCTTGACCAACTCTGTGAAGATGTCAGGAAAAAGTGGTTAGCCACTACCTGTTTTCTCAGGAAAGGTCCATCTTCAGAGCTCTCCTGGCATTTGACCATCCTCACATCATTAGGTACCAAGAAAACTGACTCTGTCCTTGCTAAATCCAAACAAGTAAGCCCACTGGGACTGGGACTGGGACTGCCTTGGGTGCCTGCCTTCTTGGATACCAAGTTCCGAGATTTCCATCACCAAGGAAATGAGGGATGTCACATTCTTTGAAACTGAATGAGGTCACTGCCTTGGCAACCACTTTGTCCTAACAGTTGCTTCCAAGGGTAACATAAGATGGAGGTTGCCCCTACTTCCTTTGACACTTTTATTAGGTCGAATGTATATCAACCATTGGCACCTGGGAACAGCTCTCCACTCAGGCCTGGTTTGGTCCACCTTCTCTAAAATAAGAATAGAGAGGCAGATTCAGACGCATCCCTTCATCCTGACCAGGTTGTTTGCCATGGAAGATGACTTTTTCTCTCTTAGGTGCTTCATACCTGCCTACAACTTCTCCAGGTATCATTTTTGCATGGATATTTGAGGTTCTCATCAGGAGGAAGGTCTCCAACTTTCCTGTATTGTAAGAACCACTCTGTCCCTGCTCTTCTGTAAAATGATTGAGGGAACAGTGTATACTTGGGGTTAAAAACAGGTTTGATTTGGGTTACGAATGATTCTGTTCGATTAATAATGGTATTGGAAACCTGCAATATTTACAAGAATATAGAGGTGAAATATAATTATGAAAAGAGAAACCTAGTTATGATTTGAAGCCCAGAAGGGTTTTGCCCTTGATTGGGATACTTAGCTTTGAATTATGTTCTGCAAAGATGTCTCAGATAATTCGATATACAATGGCATAGGACCTTGTACATTGGATGATTGAATTTAGAAGAGAACATCCAGTCAAAAACGCATATTCAGTAGGATTAGGAAGATAGTCAGTAGGTTTAGGAAGAAGAATGAGTATAGGAGTTGGACCAAAAGTTCTTTAGCAATAGACTTTCGGTTATAGAGTGAATGTAAATATCAGCATATATGAAGAGTCAGTCACTATGATGAACTGGGTAAAATGTGGAGAAAAGCAGATATCAATGGAAACATTACGAAATCAGGCAAAGTATAAAGTGAGGGATAGAATTAGACATTTTCAACAGGGTTGAGTTTGAATATATAAATTAGGAAAAAACAAATATGTAGTCACCAATAGGATTGACAATTGACAGCATTAGACAACCTGGACATGGATGTTTTTAGTAATCCATATTCACTTTCCATTTAGGCTTTGGTACAATCATAAGTATGACCTTTCCATTTTTTGTCCAGAATATTACTGTGATAATGAGGTGACATGAGTATTTCCTTCACCATTTCTGGGAGCAATATATTGAAGATTTAAAATTAGAATTGGGGGTACAAAGAGGTGTACCCTGTGTCTATTAAGATAGAGATAAAGCATGAATAGACCATACTGTGAATAAATAATATAACTTTATTGAACTTTAAATAATGAATTGAACTGATATCTGAAAAATTAAAGGAAATCGTATATTGATATACAATCATTCATTCCAACCAGTTATATATCTAATGGAAATATTATTGTTTGGTTTATCATGAAGAGTGTGTGAGTTTTGCTTCAAAAGTGATTATGGAAATCAAAAATAATGTGTTTGGAAAGAAGTCTCATGAAAAGACCAGTCAAGAAACCCTGCCAATACATGTGTTCTGAAGCAAGAAGTGATTAAAGTTGAAACAAATGCCTATAAATTTGTGAACTTGTGGATGAAGTGTATAACTTAAAATGTGCAAAAACTGAAGAAATAATAATGTACCAGTGTTGAGTACATATGAACGTCAAATTACATATCATGTCCCATAGGAATCTACTTGCATTGATGTTAGACTGGGTCAGTTACTGTAGAATAATTAGGATTTGTATGCACCATTCACTGAAGTTAGTTTTCAGTACTAGGAAATAAGTATGTATTTCAGGTGGATGAATATTTCTGATTATAATCTTGTGAAAAGTTGATTATAAATCCACATACATGAACATGAATGAATTTAGAGAGTTTACATTAGACACATATATTTCATATTTTGAAAAATCTGCAGAGTGTACAGATATATTACACACACACACACACACAAACACACACACACAAACACACAAAACACTGACAGCATTTAAAAGAAGCAATATAAATGGCAATAGAAATTCATCAGTAAATATATATCACCCACAGATGCAAAAATATTTATTTTACTGAACATGAATTTATGTATAATGTTCTTCTACTAGGAAGCTCCCCTATAGGTTGAATTTTCAGTTCCAACAGCATTTAGGAGGTGTGAACTCTTCTCACAGTTTGTATATGCCAAGTCAGCCACCTCAAAATGTACGTGTGATACCTGGTAGGATTCTATATGTGCATATAAATATACAAGTGTGAATAGGCTAAAGAGAAAGGGAAACAAGAATTCTCGTATTTTTTAAGTTTAAAAACTTATGGAGAACTTCTTTGATTAAAAATTGACTAAATTTATAACTTTTACCTTATATAATGCAAAAGGCAAGTCCAACTATACAACATGCCTCCAATGAACTGCTTGTATTTCTATAAGTTTGGGTTATTTTTCTCTATCATATTAGGATGAGTTGTTTGAGTCTAGTAGGTATGGGTTAGTGTCAGGGATTCAATATTTCAAAATGAAAATTGGAAAATGAATCCAATTTGTATGCATATATATGCTGCACAAATATCCTCCCACTCTCATCCAGAACAATGCCTTGACATTACCTTCACCCCAAGTAAGACACAAGTAGAGGAGAAGAGTTAGAAAATCAGTGAACACATATCTGGAATGGAAAATGCTCAGGAGTTCACAACCTTGGAGGTGGTAGAGGAGTTTCCAAAAGCAAGGGACAGGGTAAACACTCCACAAACATGGAGCTCTGCTGGCCTAAAAACTTTTTGAGAAACTGCCTTGAGATAGGGCACTTAAATATATGTTGTTGTCAGGAGATTTGGCTTCCTTTGTAGTGAGACCATCAAAGCTGCATCTGCATCTATGAGACCTGGAGGACATTGTTTCTGATATTTCAATGAACATGAGGCAGCAGTGCTGATATTTTTCTTTTTAGGTAAACTGTGGCCTCTGGGGTCTAAGTGTCTCCCCGTTGAACTGTGAAGCCATTTGGCCCTCCTACACTTTTTGTGGGGTTTTTGCTGCTGCACTGGTAGTTTGGTTTTTGCTTCATAAAATAGAAGGAGTTCAACTGGGACACAGTGCTGGAGGGAGTTCTGTCACGTGTGGTGGGTCACGGTCTGCAGGAAAATGCACCAACCAATCTTCTATCCCTCAAAGCTTGCCCCATTGCATCCTTGTCCATAGCAACCTGATTCTGAACATTGCCCTGAATCCTCTCCATATAACCAGATGCCTTTACTTATAAGGGTCTGCTGGCTGCACCATGTAAGCCACAAGCCATTATTAAGCCAATGGAAGATACAAATTGCTCCAACACAGAAGTTTTATCACACTCCTGCCCACCACAACTCTAGGCCCACTTCTTAGGAGGCTGAAACTTACTGGGACCTCTGTTGTACACCATTTTCATAAAACCCAGTCAAGCAAGGCACTGTCAGGTACATCCATGATCAGCAGCAGGACATCCAAAGGTTCTCTAGTGCAACCTAGTCATGGGAATTTCAAAAATTTCATGGTATTATCTAGACATTTTACAAGGATGAAGTTGGAAGCACTGTGGGTTTCAATTTTTTCAGGAACCATTAAATGGTTAGGAAGATTATTTCAATGAAAGCTCTGAAGAACCCTCACAGGCAAGGCTTCTCAAAGAGTGGACAAAAGGTCACATTAAGCCAGGCCCATTGAGGTCTACAATGTGAGTTCCATGTGTGTTTTGACTCTCAAATATGGCTGCCAAGTCTTTCGAATGAAATCATGTGATACCTTGGCTGAGATTCCCAGTGCTCTGTGCAAAGCCACTCTGGGGCTAGATCTCAGTTTCCAAGGGTGACTCTCATACATGGCCTCTTTAATCCCAACACAATACATGGCAATACTTTTCTGAGGTCAGTTTCTGAACTCAGTCTCTAAGGGGAATCACACCAAAGTTCAAGCCCAGGTAGACCCAGTTATGTCTTCCAACTGCCACACAAATATCCACAATTAAATCCAAAACACTCCCACATGTCACTCATCTTTTCTATATACCCACTCATCATAACCTCTGGCTGGAGGTTTCCATGAGGGGTGCTGCCCAAGACAGTGTCCAAAATAACCACCCTTGCCCCTCATTTGCCTAAAATCAGGGTGGCCTGGACATCCTTCCAGTGAACCAGGAGTGATCAAATTGGCCGGCCATTAAGATGGCACTGCTTCTCCAATTTGAGGCCTACTGACTGTGGGGTTTAGAGTCTTTATGTGATTTGGAGTCATGAGAAAAATCAAGCACTTATGGGCTATCCTCTGCAGGGTTTTGAGGAACACATTTAAACCAAATGATCACTATTCTCACTTGATGAAGGTCAGGAACCTTACAGAGGAATGCGAGAGACTTCATCCAAAATGAATGCTCTTTTGTCCATTTTGGTTTTGGATGCACAAATGGGATCTTTCTTTAGATCCATCAGGTGCTAAGAATCTAAGCCACAGCCTCACACAGGGCCAAAAAGCTGATTCAGACACATCCCTTTCCAAAGCAATTAAGCAAAGAGCCACAGGTGATGCCCATTCATTTCTATTTGAAAACTATTTCTTTTGACTCTACAAAGGTGTGGCCTGAGGCAAAGACGTTCTGACATTCAGGGCAACAGAACAATTGGTAAGCAAAAGGCCCAAAGCAGGGTTTCTCCATTAGAATTTTCTGGTCACACTCATATCTGAGTTTTCTTAGATGCTCCCATTCCTTTCAGCAATCCAGTACATGGCCAAGTCTCAGAGCTTGGAGGTGGTACATATTTTGGACACAAAACAATGAGACTATTCTGGAAATTGGCCAGAATTCAGGAAGAAAACAGGACCTTAGCAAGATTGTAGGAGTTGCCCACCCATAAGTCAAGCCACAGTCCATTCATAAATTGGGCAAGATGAATCTTGGGAAGCTTTCTACTAGTCAGGACACATACAATGATTCATTCTCTTTTCTAATGTCTAAAACCACGGACACAGTGGGATACACAGACAAAGAGACACTGGCCTTGTCAAACGACTTACCAGAAACAGTTCACTCCAAAACAAACAAACCACCTTTCCTACCTATTCTCAGAACATGAGACAAAACCTCAAACCCACACCCACACACACAAAGGCAGCTCCTTCCCCCAAGTAGGTCTGTGACTATCAGGAGTGTCCTCTGACAGGTGGGCCATACTATGTTCTGATAAAATCGCCTGTCCTGTGTCAGATATGGTCTCATTGGCCCAATCTGTGAAGTTGTCACTAGCCAGCTGTGAGCCACTACCTGCTTTCTCAGGAAAGGCCTCTCTTCAGAGCTTTCCTGACATTTGTCCATCCTCACATCAGTAGGTACGAAGAAAGACTGACTCTGTCCTTATTAAATCCAAACAAGTGAGACCACTGGGACTGGGAATGGGACTGGCTCTGCGTGCCTGGCTTCCCGGATCCCAAGTTCAGAGGGTTTCATCACCAAGGAAGTGAGGTGAGATTACTTCCTTCAGGAATTTAATGAGGTCACTGCCTTGGCAACCACTTTGTCCTAACAGTAGCTTCCAATAATCCTATGAGATGGAGGCAGCCCTTACTTCCTGTGACACTTTTATATGTTAGAATGGTATATCAACCATAGGCACCCAGGAACAGCTCTCCACACATGCCTGGTATGGTCCATCTTCTCTACATTAAGAAGAGAGGCTTATTCAAACAAAACCCTTCATTCTGGAAAGGTTGTTTGCAATGGAAGATGACTTTTGCTCTCTCAGGTCCTTCATAGCTGCCTAATCTTCTCCAGGGATCAAATCTACATGGACCTTTGAGGTTCTCAGCATGAGGCAGATCCCCTACATTCCTGTATTGTAAGATGAACTCTCTTGCTGCTCTTCTGTAACGTTAGATTGAGGGAAGAGTGTATGGTTAGGGTTATTAACATGTTCAATTTGGATTACGAATCATTCTGCAGGATGATTAATAGTATTGGGAACCTGCGATATTTATAAGATTATAGAGGTGAAATATAAGTATGAAAACAGAAATGTTGGTAAGATTTGAAGCCCAGAAGGGCATTAGGCCCTTGATTGGGATACTTAGCTTTTAATTACGTTCTACACAGATGTCTCAGATAAATTGATAATCAATGGCATAGGACCTTATACCTTGGATGTTTGATTTTAGAAGAGAACATCCACTCAAATTGAGATAGTCGGTGGGATTAGGAAGATAGTCGGTAGGTTTATAAAAAAGAGTGAGTATAAAATTTGGACAAAAATTTCTGTAGCAATAGGGTTTCGGTTATAGAGTGAATGTAAATGTCAGCACATGTGAAGAGTCAGTCACAATGATTAACTGGGGAAAATATGTAGGAAGGAAAATATCAATAGAGACATTATGACATGAGGCAATTATATAGTGAGTGATAGGATTAGACATTTTCAACAGGGTTGAGATTGAGTACATAATCTTAGGAAGAAACAAATATGTAGTCACAAATAGGAATGACATTTGAAAGCATTAGGCAACCTGGATATGGATGTTTTTAGTAAGCCATGTTCACTTTCCATTTAGGATTTGGTACAATCATAAGTGTGACCTTTGCATTTTGTGCCCAGAAAATTATTGTGATCAAATACATATGTAGATCATATGATATGTGTATTTCTTCCACCATTTCTGGGAGCAATATTTGAGGACACATAAATTAGTATTGAGGGTACCAAGTGGTGTACCCTGTGTCTACGAATATAGAGATAATGCATGAATAGACCTTAGTGTGAATAAATAATATAACTTTTTTCACTTTAAATAATGGATTGAATTGATATCTTAAAATATGTAGGAAATCATATATTGACATACAATCCTTCACTCCAACCAGTTACACATATAATGGTAATCTTAGGGTTATTGTTTATCATGAAGTGTGTATGAGTTTTGTTTCAAAAGTGTTTATGGAAATCGAAAATAATGTGTTTGGAAGGAAGTCTCATGAAAAGACCAGTCAAGAAATATGTAGGAATCCATGTGTTCAAAGCAGGAATTGATTGAAAGTGAAACAAATGCCTATAACTTTGCTAAATTGTGGATGAAATATATATCCTGTGATGTGCATAAACTGATGAAATAGTAATGTGCCAGTGTTGAATAAAAATGAAGGTCAAAGTACACATTATGTCCAATAGGAATCTACTTGCATTGATGTTAAACTGGTTCAGTTACTGTAGAAATATTAGGATTTCATGCATTATTCACCGTAGTTAGTTTTATTTTTTTATTTTTATTTATAATTGTTCAAACATTACATAGTTGTTGTTATATCATATTTCACACTTTGATTCAAGTGCATTATGAACTCCCATTTTTATCCCATGTACAGATTACAGAATCACATCATTTACACATCTATTGATTCATATATTGCCATACTAGTGTCTATTGAATTCTGCTGCCTTTCCTATCCTCTACTATCCCCCTCCCCTCCCCGCCCCTCCCCTCTTCTCTCTCTACCCCCTCTACTGTAATAAATTTGTCCCCCTTGTATTATTTTTCCCTTTCCCCTCACTTTCTCTTGTATGTAATTTTATATAACCCTGAGGGTCTCCTTCCAATTCTATGCAATTTTCCTTCTCTCTCCCTTTCCTTTCCACCTCTCATCCCGGTTTAATGTTAATCATCTTGTCATGCTCTTTGTCTCTCCTCTGTTCTTAGTTACTCTGCGTATATCAAAGATGGCATTTGGCATTTGTTTTTTAAGGATTGGGTGGCTTCACTTAGCATAATCTGCTCTAATGCCATCCATTTCCCTCCAAATTCTATGATTTTTTTCATTTTTCAATGCAGAGTAATACTCCATTGTGTATAAATGCCACAGTATTTTCTCCATTCTTTCATTGAAGGGCATCTAAGTTGGTTTCACAGTCTTCCTTTTGTGAATTGTTCTGCTATGAACATCGATGTAGCAGTGTCTCTGTAGCATGCTCTTTTTAGGTCTTTAGTGAATAGACTGAGTAGGGGAATAGCTGGGTCAAATGGTGGTTCCATTCCCAGCTTTCCAAGAAATCTCCATACTGCTTTCCAAATTGGCTGCACCAATTTGCAGTCCCACCAGCAATGTACAAGTGTACCTCTTTCCCCACATCCTTGCCAGAACTTGTTGTTGTTTGACTTCATAATGTCTGCCAATCTTACTGGAGTGAGATGGTATCTTAGGGTGGTTTTGATTTGCATTTCTCTGACTGCTGGAGATGGTGAGCATTTTTTCATGTACTTGTTGATTGATTGTAAGTCCTCATCTGATAAGTGTCTGTTGAGGTCCTCAGCCCATTTGTTGATTGGGTTATTTGTTATCTTATTGTCTAATTTTTTGAGTTTTTTGTATACTCTGGATATTAGGGCTCTATCTGAAGTGTGAGGAGTAAAGATTTCTTCCCAGGATGTAGGCTCCCTATTTACCTCTCTTATTGCTTCTTTTGCTGCGAAAAAACTTTTTAGTTTATGTCCCATTTGTTGATTCTAGTTATTAACTCTTGTGCTATGGGTGTGCTATTGAGGAATTTGGAGCCTGACCCCACAGTATGCACATCGTAAGCAAATTTTTCTTCTATCAGACACTGTGTCTCTGATTTGATATCAAGCTCATTGATCCATTTTGAGTTAACTTTTGTGCATGGCAAGAGAAAGGGATTCAGTTTCAATTTGTTACATATGGATTTACAGTTTTCCAAACACCATTTGTTGAAGATGCTATCCTTCCTCCATTGCATGCTTTTAGCCCCTTTATCAAATATAAGATAGTTGTAGTTTTGTGGATTGGTTTCTGTGTCCTCTATTCTGTACCATTGGTCCACCGGCCTATATTGGTACCAGTACCATGCTATTGTTGTTACTATTGCTCTGTAGTATAGTTTGAAGTCTGGTATCGCTCTACCGCCTGATTCACACTTCCTGCCTAAAATTGTTTTTGCTATTCTGGGACTTTTATTTTTCCATATGTATTTCATGATTGCTTTCTTTATTTCTACAAGAAATGCCTTTGGGATTTTGATTGCCATTGCATTAAACCTATAGAGAAATTTTGGTAATATCGCCATTTTGATGATGTTAGTTCTGCCTATCCATGAACAGGATATATTTTTAGATCTTCTAAGATTTTCTTATATTTCTCTCTTTAGGGTTCTGTAGTTTTCATTGTATAAGACTTTCACCTCTTTTGTTAGGTTGATTCCCATCATTTTTTTTTTTAGGATATTGTGAATGGAGTGGTTGTTCTCATTTCCATTTCAGAGGATTTGTCGCTGATATAGAGGAATGCCTTTGATTTATGTGTGTTGATTTTATATCCTGTCACTTTGCTGAATTCATTTATTAGCTCTATTACTTTCTTTGTAGACCCTTTTGGGTCTGCTAGGTATAGAATCATGTCTTCTGCAATAGTAATAATTTAAGTTCTTCTTTTCCTATTTTTATGCCTTTAATTTCTTCCGTCTGTCTAATTGCTCTGGCCAGTGTTTCCAGAACTGTATTGAACAGAAGTGGTGAGAGAGGGCATCCCATTCTTGTTCCAGATTTTAGAGGGAATGCCTTCAATTTTTCTAGATTCAGAATGATGCTAGCTTGAGGCTTAGCATAGATTGCTTTTACAATATTGAGGTATGTTCCTGTTATTCCTAGTTTTTCTAGAGTTTTGAAGATAAAGGGATGCTGTACTTTGTCGAATGCTTTTTGTGCATCTATCGAGATGATCATATGGTTCTTATTTTTAAGTCTATTGATGTGGTGAATAACATTTATTGATTGTCGTATATTGAACAAGCCTTGCATTCCACGGATGAATCCTACTTGATCATGGTGCACAATTTTTTTAATATGTTTTTGTATCTGATTCGCCAGAATTTAATTAGGGATTTTTGCATTTAGGTTCTTTAGGGATATTGGTCTGTAGTTTTCTTTGTTTGAAGTGTTTATGTCTGGTGAAGAAATTAGGGTGATATTGGCCTGGTAGAATGAATTTGGAAGATCTCCCTCTTTTTCAATTTCCTGAAATAGCTTGATAAGTATTGGTATTAGTTCATATTTAAGGGTTTGTAAAACTCTGCTGTATACCCATACTGTCCTGGTCTTTTCTTAGTTGGTAATCTTTGGATGGTTTCTTCTATTTCCTCAATTGATATTGGTCTGTTTAGGTTGTCTATATCCTCCTGACTCAATCTGGACAGATCATATGACTTAAGAAATTTTTCGATGCCTTCACTATCTTCTATTATATTGGAGTATAACGAATCAAATTAATTTCTTATTATCTTCTGTATTTCAGAAATATCTGCTGTGATTGCCAGGGGGTGACAAATAACTTGTGTAGATTGATACAGCAGGAGTGGAAGCCGTTTATTGTAGAATCCGAGTGATATTTATACATTTTATAAAGCTTATCTAATTAGCATAAAATAGATACAGCAGTCAACCAATAAGGAATCTCCACACTTAATGGCTTGCTTTTGTTACTTCAAAAACCACTCCCTATGGCATTTGGCCAGGCGCCATCCAGACTTGTTTACAGACCCTAACATTTCTCTGGCAAAATACCAGGTGCCATGCTGACTTGTTTATAGACCTTAACATGTGATATTGACTTTTTCATCCCGTATGCTAGTAATTTGAGTTTTCTCTCTTCTTCTTTCATTAGCATGGCTAAGGGTCTGTCGATTTTATTTATTTTTTCAAAGAACCAACTTTTAGTTTCCTCAATTTTTTCAATTGTTTCTTTTGTTTCGATTTCATTAATTTCAGCTTTGATTTTAATTAAATCTTACCTTCTACTTATTTTGCTGTTGTTTTCCTCTTCTTTTTCTAGGATTCGGAGATGAAGTATGAGATCATTTATTTGCTGTTGTTTTTTTCTTTTTTTAAGGAATGAAATCCAAGCAATGAATTTTCCTCTTAGAACGGATTTCAATGTGTCCCATAGATTCTGATATGTTGTGCCTGTGTTTTCATTTATCTCTAAGAATTTTTTAATTTCCTCCTTTATGTCTTCTATAACCCATTGTTCATTCAGTAACCTGTTGTTCATTCTCCAAGTGATGCATGATTTTTCCTTCCTTCTTTTATCATTGATTTTTAGTTTATATTCCATTATGATCAGATAAGATGCATGGTATTATCTCTACTTCTTTATATTGTCTAAGAATTGCCCTGTGACATAATATATGATCTATTTTTGAGAAGGATCCATGTGCTGCTGAGGAAAAATGTAACTGCTTGATGTTGTGGAGTATATTCTATATATGTCAATTAAGTCTAGGTTATTAATTGTGTTATTGAGTTCTATAGTTTTCTATTTCAACTTTTGTTTGGAAGACCTGTCCAGTGGTGAGAGAGGTGTGTTGAAGTCTCCCATGATTATTGTATGGTGGTCTATTAGACTCTTGATCTTGAGAAAAGTTTGTTTGATGGACATAGCTGCACCATTGTTTGGGGCATATATATATTTATAATGGTTATGTCTTGTTGCTGCATGGTTCTCTTTAGCAGTATATAGTGTCCCTCTTTATCCCTTTTGATTAACTTTGGCTTGAAATCTATTTTATTTGATATGAGTATGGACACTCCTACTTGTTTCCGAAATCCATATAAGTGATATGATTTTTCCCAACCTTTCCCCTTCAGTCTATGTATGTCTTTTCCTATCAAATGCGTCTCCTGTAGGCAGCATATTATTGGGTCTTGTTTTGTGATCCATTCTACTAGCCTCTGTCTCTTAATTGGTGAGTTTAAGGCATTAACATTTACAGTAATTATTGAGATAATGGTTGTTCTTCCAGCCCTATTTGTTTATTTACGTTATTAAACATGGATTGTTTTCTTCTTTGATTATTTCCCACTTTTACTGTACTACATCCCACTGTTGGTTTTTATTGTTATTTCCCTTTCTTCTTCCTGTAATATTTTCCGAGGATGTTTTGAAGAGATGGTTTTCTAGCTAAAAATTATTTTAACTTTTTTTTATCATGGAAGGTTATAATTTTATCTTCCATCCTGAAGCTTAATTTCACTGGATACACAATTCTTGGTTGGAATCCATTTTCTTTCAGTGTTTGAAAAATGTTATTCAAGGATTTTCTAGCTTTCAGAGTCTGTGTTGAAAGATCAGCTGTTATCCTGATTGTTTTACCCCTAAATGTAATCTGCTTTTTTTCTCTTGTAGCATTTAAAATTCTCTCCTTATTGTGTACGTTGGGCATCTTCATTATAATGTGTCTAGGTGTGAATCTCTTATGATTTTGCACATTTGGCGTCCTGTAGGCTTCTAGGACTTGGGAGTCAGTCTGATTCTTCAAGTCTGGGAAGTTTTCTCGTATTATTTCATTGAATACATTCCTCATTGCTTTGGTTTTAACCTCTATACCTTCCTGTATTCCAATGACTCTTATGTTTGGTCTCTTTATGTTATCCCGTATTTCTTGGATATTCTGTTCATGGTTTCTTAACAGTCTTGGTGAGCTGTCTATGTTCTTTTCAAGTTGGAATACTTTGTCTTCATTGTCTGATGTTCTATCTTCTAAGTGTTCTACTCTGCTGGTAGTCTTCTCAATTGAGTTTTTTAGTTGGTTTATTGCTTTCTGCATTTCTAGGATTTCTGTTTGTTATTTTTTACAACCTCTATCTCTCTGTATAGCTAATCTTTTGCTTCTTGGATTTGTTTATGTAATTCATTGTCGAAGTGATCTTTCATTGTCTGATTTTGCTGTCTAATGTCTTCCTTGAGACTCCAGATCATCTGAAGCATGTATATCCTGAGTTCTTTATCTGACATTCCATCTGCTGCAGCTATTACCCGTGGACCCCTGGGGTGTTCTGCCGATCGGTCGCAGGTCTGCCTACCTTGTAGGTGCTGGCAGCGGCTCTGCTCTGCCCCTATTCCAATTGGGGTGACGTGACTACCATGCAGGTGTGTTGCTGGGCCTGTTCCGCCAGTTTGTCGCAGGTCTGCCTGCCTTGCGGACACGGGCAATGGATCTGCTCTGCTCCTATTCCAAATGGGGTGAAGTGTCTGCCGTGCCGGCAGGGCAATGGGCCTCTTCTGCCAGTCAGGTGCAGGTGTGCCTACCTTGCGGGCGCGGGTGATGGCTCTGCTCTGCCCCTACTCCAATTGGGGGGTCGTGACTACCATGCCGGCAGGTTGCTGGGCCTGTTCTGGGTGCGGGCGAAGGTTCTGCTCTTCCCCTACTAATATTGGGGTGACCTGACTACCATGCCGGTGGGCCACTGGGATTGTACTAGGTGCGGGAGAAGGCTCTGCTCTGCAACTACTCCAATTCGGTTGATGTGACTACCACGCCTGCGGGTCGCTGGGCCTGTTCTGGGCAAGGGCGGCGGCTCTGCTCTGCCTCTATTCCAATTGGGGTGACGTGACTACCATGCAGGTGTGTCGCTGGGCCTGTTCCGGTCGTGGGTGGCGGCTCTGCTCTGCCCCTCTGGCTTGATGACAAAGTGAGAGAGACCCGGGTGTTTGTGACTCACTTTCTTTACCAGGAGACCAACTGTTTCTGTCACCGCTGGTATCAATGAGGTTATCTCCTCTGCTGCTTTCTGATGACATCAGATCTCTGCCATGTTGGTATCCCATGCAAAAGGCAGCATTTCGTTCCCTTTGCTGGGTGACTAAAGCAATCGGTGAGTCCTGACCGGCATTCACAAGCCCCGCCTCAATCCTGTTGCCACTGCCTATGAAGGCTCGGTTGATATTTACTGATATTCAGCAAGACCCGGACCGAGAAGCAGTTTCCGCCGGTTCTTTAGCCCTGGGCCAGATCAGTTCCTGGAGGCGGAATTCGGCCACTCTGGGCTCGGTGTATGTTCTAATAGAAGCAGGCTCCAAGACGCAGTTTCTGCGGGTTCTTTAGCACTGAGCCTGAGTAATTTGTCTGCAACACAAAGGTGAATGGCATCCTGAAATTACCTGTTCTATAGCTGAATAAGCTGCGATCAGTCGAAAACAGGGATGATGAAGTCACCTCTCCATGATGGTGGCCGCTGGGTTCCTCTGTGGTCTGACGGGTGTGGAGAAACGAGTTGGACTGCATGCTTTCCCGTCTCAAACCCAGAATTCAGCACTGAGCACAGTGATTGCATACCTGGCAGGAGCCCACAGTACCTGCACCGCTGTATATTTGCCTTGCTATCTCGTCGTTTCCCAGCACGCGCCACAGACTCTAGCCACGGAGCGATTTCCTGAATAAGTCGCATGACCTTCTGTGAGGACAAATCACTCGCGTTTGAGCCCCCGTAGCTGATCCTCCTGAGATGGAAATATGTACACTTGGTTTTGGAGAACCACAATTTTGCTGGAAATTCCTAACAAGATAGGTTTTAGCCATTCTAACTCGTCATTCTCCCTCACAGTGATGCAGTACATGGGGGTGATGCACTCCCTTCACAGCCATCATATGATCCCCTGAAGTTAGTTTTCAGTACTAGGAAACAAATAAGTATTTCAAGTGGATGAATATTTCTGAGAATAATCTTTTGAAAAGTTGATTATAAATCCACATACATGAATATGAATGAATTTAGGGAGTGTATAATAAGAAAAATATACTTCATATTTTGAAAAATCTGCAGAGTGAAAAAAAAAAAATATATATATATATATATATATATATATATATATATATATATATATATATATTCATACACACAGAGACATTAAAAAGTAGCATTATGTATGCCAATCGAAATTCACCATGAAATATATATCATCCACAGATCCAAAAATATTCATTATAATGAACATGGATTTATGTCATTCAACTAAGAAGCTCACCCGTATGTTGAATTTTCAGTTCCAACAGCATTAAGTAGGAGTGATCTCTTCTCACAATTTGTATCTGGCAAGCCAGCCACCTCACAAAATGTACGAGTGATACCAGGTAGAATTCGATATGTGCATATAAAAATACATGTGATGAATAGGCTACAGAGAAAGGGAGACAGTTATTCACATATTTGTTAACTTTTAAAACACATGGAGAACTATTTCAATTAAAATTTGCTAGATTTATAACACCTACCATTTATCATACGAAAGGCAAGTCCAACTATACACCATGCCTCCTGTGAACCTCTTGTATTTCTATTCTGTTTGGGTTATTTTTCTGCATAATATTAGGATAAAAGTCAAAGTCTATTAGGGTATGTGTTAGTGTCAGGGATTCAGTATTTCGAATGGAAAATTTGAAAATGTATCCAATGTGTATGCAAATATGTGCTACACAAAAAACTTCCCACTCTCATTCAGAACAATGCCTTGACATTACCTTCGCCCCACATAAGACACAATTAGAGGAGAGGAGTTAGAAAATCTGTGAATACATATGTGGAATGGAAAATGCTCAGGAGTTCACAAATTTGGAGGTGTTAGAAGAGGTTCCAAAAGTAAGGGACAGGGTAAACACTCCACAAACATGAAGTTCTGCCAGCCTGACATCTGGAGAAACTGCCTCTAAGGTTTGGCAATGAAATATATGCTGTTGTCAGGAGCATTAGCTTCATTTGGAGTGACACCATCAAAGCTGGGTCTTCATCTATGTGACATGGATGACATTGTTTCTTATTTTCCAATGAACATGAGGCAGCAGTGCTGAATTTTCTATTTGTATGTAACTTGTGGCCACTGGGGTCTAAGTGTCTCCCCGTGTGCACTGTAAATCCATTTGGTCATCCTCCACTATTCATGGTGTTTCTTGCTGCTGCACTGGGAGTTTGGAATTTGCTTCATGAATTACAAAGAGTTCAACAGGGACACAGTGCTGAAGTGAGTTCTGTCAATTGTGGTGGGTCGGGTTCTACAGGAGAATGCACCAACCAGGCTTCTATCCCACATTGCTTGCCCCATTGACCATAGCAACCTGATTTTGAACATTGCCCTGAAACCTCTCCATATAACAATATGCTTTTACATATAAGAGTCTACTGGCTGCAAAATGTCAGTCACAATCAATTTGCAAGCCAATGGCAGATCCACATGGCCCACCACAGATGTTTTATCACCCACCTGCCAACCACTGCTCTAGGACAACTACTCAGCAGGATCCAACTTACTGGCATCTCTGTTCTACACCATTTTCATAAAACCAAGTCAATCAGGGCACTGTCTTACATACTCATGATCAGCAACAGGACATCCAAATGTTCTCCTGCCACCCGGTCATGGGAATTTCAAAAATTTTTATGGTATTTATCTAGCCAATTTTCAAGAAAGAAGTTGGAGGCACTGTGGGTTTCAATTTATTCAGGAACCATTAAATGGTAACTAAGCTCATTTCAATGAAAACTCTGGAGAATTCTCACAGGCAAGGCTTCCCAAAGAGTGGCCAAAATGTCAGATTAAGCCAGGCCCATTTAGGTCTACAATGTGAGGTCCATGTGTGTTTTGACTCTCAAAAATGGCTGCCAAGTCTTTAAGAATAAAATCATGTGATATCCTGGATGAGATTTCCTGTGATCTTTGGAAAGTCAACTTGGGCCTAGATGTCACTTTCCAAGGGCAACTCTCATGCATGGCCATCTAAAATCCCAACACAATTCATGGCAATACTTCTCTGAGATCAGTACCAGAACTCAGTCTCTAAGGGGAATCACACCAGAGTGCAAGCCCAGGTGGACCCAGTCATCTCTTCCAACCACCATTCAAATGTCCACAATTAAAACCAAAACACTCCCACATGGCCCAAATCTTCTTCCATATAGACACTCATCATAACCTGTGGCTGGAGGTTTCCATGAGGGGAGCAGCCCACGTCAGTGTCCAAAATAAGCTTCCTGCCCCTCATTTGCCTAAAGTCAGGGTGGCGTGGACACCCTTCCTGTAAACCAGGAGTGATCAAATAGGCCTTCCTTTAATACTGTTTGGCTTCTCCAACTTGAGGAATACTGACTTTGAGGTTTAGATTCTTTAAGTGAATTGGAGTCATGAGAAAAAACAAGCATCTATGGGCTAGCCTCTGCTGGGTTTTGAAGAACTTATTTGACCCAAAGGATCCCTGTTCTCACTTGATGGATTTCAGGAACCTACCAGAGGAAGGCAAGAGAGTTAATCAACAATATCTGATCTTTTTGCCATTTTGGTTTTGGATGCATGCATGGGATCTATCTTTAGATCCATCAGGTGCTGAGAATCTAAGACACAGCCTCACACAGGGCCAAGAGACTGATTCAGACATATCCCTTTTCAAAGCAATTAAGCATGGATCCACAGGTGATGCCCATTTATTTGCATTTGAAAACTGTTTTCTTCAGGCTTCACAAAGTGGTGGCTTGAGGCAAAGATCTTCCTGACATTCAGGGCAACAGAACAATAGGTAAGCAAAAGGACCAAAGCAGGGTTTCTCCACTGAGACTTTCCTGGTCAACTGATATCTGAGATTTCTGAGATGCTAGCCATTCCCTTCAACTATCTAGTACATGGCCATGTCACAGATATTGGAGGTGGTACATATCTTGGACACAAAACCATGATACTATTCTGGAGTGTTGCCAGAATTGAAGGAGAAAAGGAAATTATGAAGCTAGTAGGTGTTGCCCATCTATAAGGCAAGCCTGAGTCCACTCATATATTGGGCACAATGAATGCTGGCAAGCTTTCTAGTAGACAGGAAACATCCATTGATCCATTCTCTCTTCTAATGTCTACAATCATGAACACAGTGGGATACACAGACACTCGCATTGTCAAAGGACTTACTAAAAATAGTCCACTCTAAACCAAACAAACCGCCTTTCCTACCTATTCTGAGAACATGAGACAAAACCGCAAAATCACACCCACACCCAAAAAGGCACCTCCTTCCCACAATTAGGTCTGTGACTCTCCGGAGTGTCCTCTGACTGGTGGGCCATACTATGTTTCCCCAAAATGACCTCTCCTGTCTCAGTTCTGGTCTGCATGGCCAACTCTGTGAAGTTGTCAAGAGCCAGTGGTGAGACACTACCTGCTTTCTCAGGAAAAGCCCCTCTTCAATGGTTTCCTGGCATTTCGTCATCCTCACATCTGTAGGTTCCAAGAAAGACTGACTCTGTCCTTGGTAAATCCAAACATGTGAGACCACTGGGACTGGGACAGGGACTATCTCTGAGTGCCTGGCTTCCTGGATCCCAAGTTCAGAGAGTTTTATCACCAAGGAAGTGAGGTGAGGTCACTTTCTTCAGGATCTGAATTATGTCACTGCCTTGACAACCACTTTGCCCTAACAGTTGCTTCCAAAAGTCCCATGAGGTGGAGGCTGCCCCAGTTTTCCTGTAACACTTTCACAAGTTAGAATGTCATATCAATCATAAGCACCCCGGAACAGCTCTCCACACAGAACTGGTTTGGTCCGTCTTGTATACATTAAGAAGAGAGAGAATGATTCAGACACAACCCTTCAACCCAACCAGGATGATTGCCATGGAAGATGACTTTTGCTTTCTGAGGTCTTTCATAGCTGACTTCATCTTCACCAGGGATCATTTCTAAATGAACATTTGAGGTTCTCAGCAGGTGAAGATACCCTACATTCCTGTATTTTAATACCAACTCTGTCCCTGCTCTTCGGTAAAGTTAGTGTATGGTTAGGGTTAATTATATGTTCGATTTGGGTTAGGAATCATTCTGCAGGATGAATAAAGGGATTGGGTACCTGCGATATTTATAAGAATATATAAGTGAAATATATGTATGAAAACGGAAATCTAAGAAAGATTTGAAGCCCAGAAGGGCATTGGGCCCCTGATTGGGATACATAGTGTTGAATTACGTTCTGTACAATTGTCTCAGTTAAATCAATATACAATGGCATAGGACCGTGTACCTTGGATGATTGAATGTAGAAGAGAACATCCAGTCAAAAAGTGATAGTCGGTAGGATTAGAAAGATAGTCGGTAGGTTTAGGAAGAAAAGTGAGAATATGATTTGGAATAAAAAGCTTATTTAGCAATAGGGTTTCGTTTAGAGAGTGAATGTAAATATCAGTACATGTGAAGAGTCATTCACAATAATGAACTGGGGAAATTATGTAGAAAAGCAAGTATCAATAGCGACATAACGAAATCAGGCAAAGTATAAATGAGTGATAGGATTAGACATTTTCAACAGGGTTGAGTTTGAATATATAATCATAGGTAAAAACAAATATGTTGTCACCAATGGGATTTACATTTGAGAGCATTAGGCAACCTGGACACGGATGTTATTAGTTATCCATGTTCACTTTCCTTTTAGGCTTTGGTACAATCATAAGTGTGACCTTTACATTTTTTTTGTTCAGAATATTACTGTGGTAAAATGTATATGTAGATCAGGTAACATGAGTATTTCTTTCACTATGTCTGGGAGCAATATTTTGAAGACATATACATTAGTATTAGGGGTACAAAGAGGTGTACCCTGTGTCTATGAATATAGAGATAATGCATGAATAGACGATAATATGAATAAATAATGTAACTGGTTCCACTTTAAATAATGGATTGAATTGAAATCTGAAAATATATAAGAAATCTTATATTGATATATAATCATTCATTCCAACCAGTTATATATCTAATGGTAATATTAGGATTATGGTTTATCATGAAGGGTGTTTGAGTTTTGCTTTATAAGTGATGATGTTAAACGAAAATAATGTGTTTGGAAAGAAGTCTCATGAAAAGACCAGTCAAGAAACATAGAAGAATCATGTGTTCTGAATCAGGAAGTGATTGATCGTGAAACAAATGCCTATAAATTTTCTAACTTGTGAACGAAATATATATCCTATGATGTGCATTAACTGAAGGAGTAGTAATGTACCAGTGTTGAATAAAAATGAAAGTCAAAATACACATCATGTCCCCTAAGAATATACTTGCATTGATGTTAAACTAGCTCAGTAACTGTAGAAATATTAGGTTTTGTTTGCACCTTTCACAGAATTTAGTTTTCAGTACTAGAAAACAAATATGTATTTCAGGTGGATGATTATTTCTGAGAATAATCTTGTGGAAAGTTGATTATAAATACACATATATGAATATGAATGAATTTAAGACACATATATTTCATATTTTAAAAAATCTGGAGAGTGTATATATATATATATATACACACTCTCATACATACACACTCACATGCACAGATATAGAAATTAGCAATACAGGAGATCCATCATGAAGGCAGGCATGGAAAAATCAAGTCTCTGACCTCTTCAGCTGAGCGGGCATAGGGAGTCGTAAACTGTCTAAATGCTGTTTGCTCAGAATCAGTAGGCAATGTTGACCTGCTGTGGATCTGGGGCGAACATTCTGGGCCCCTCAGAACACACACCGAGCCTGGATGGGCTGCATTCAACCTCCGGTTTGCCTGGTTCTCATGACTCAGCACTAAGATCCCACTGAAATAACTGTTCGGCCCATCTGAACTTTCAGAGGTAAAAGCCAACCAAGCCTTCAAAAGCAGTGGCCACAGGACTGAAACGGCGCTTGGGAGAGACAGTCAGGACCCACCCGTTGCATTGGTTACCTTGCAAAGGGAACAAACGGTCACCATTTGCATGGGATACCACCATAGCATAGAAATGACGTCACGGGCAGAGGAGATAACTTCATTAAAACCAGCGTGACAGGTGTGTAATCCCCTAGCCATCTCTCTCAACACAGCGGGGAAACCTTAAGGGCCCCTCCCAGCTCAGCCTTAAGGGCCTCTCCCAGCTCTCCCGTGAGCACGATAGCCAGACCTAGGGAATCAGGATTGGCTCGGGACTAGCGCGTGGAATTCCCGGCTCCTGATCCCACAAGTGCTGACAATTGAGGTCTCTTACACCACGTACCGGGGGCATGGCTCCCAGAGGGCAAGAAAATTCGCTGGGGGTCCTCAGCCCCAAGCTCTACAAAACTAGGGTCTGAGGGAGGCAAACAGGGAGAGTGTGCCCAGGCATTCATGAAAACAGGGCTGCCAGGAGTAGAGTTCTGGCTTGTAACCACTATTGTGGTGAGCATCACAGGTGAGCAAGGCATGGCTTGAGGAAGCACAAGAGAAGGCCCTAGGCACTCAGGATTGGAGATCCGCCAAGTCTGGGAGGAAGAGCTGCTGCACAGTGATTGGTTCCCACTTATTCAGAGGAGAAGCTTGGCCCAGTGCACACAGCTCCACCTTCTGAAAGAGAAGGTAATTGAACTCTATGACTGCATTTATTATTATTTTTTTTAATTTATATTTTTTCTATTTCTTTCATTTTCATTTTTGTTGTTGTTGTTCTTTAACTTTTTTAAATGTTTTTATTTTTTTATTTTATCATTATTATTATTAATATTATTTTAAATTTTAATTTTCATCTTTTAATTATAATTATTATATAATTTTTTTTTCTTTATTTATTTTCTATTTTTCTTTTGTCTTTTCATTTCTTTTCAATTTTCTTATTCCCCCTTCCTTGAATTCTACCTGCCTACTCTCATTCTCTTTAGTGACTTCTTCCCTTCCCTTCTAATATCTTTCCTCCGAAGCATCAAATAAATTTATAAGAGTAAGCAGTAACTCAGCAGTCAAACAAAACAAGAAGTAACATGAGCAGCCTAAAAAAACAAGGAAGAAAAGGAGTACAAACAACAATGGAAAGCCTAAATATTCAGAAGGAATCATCAGAAAAATGGTCATATAAAGAACTCAAGGAATACCTTAGACAGATGGAATGGAACCTTAAAGAGGATACGAGACATCAAAACCAAACAGTGAAAGAACACATTGAAAATGAATTACATAAACAGATATAAAAAGAAATTAACCATCTTTATTAGGAGATAGAGATTATAAAAAAATCAAACAATAATTCTAGAAATGAAGGAAATGATAAACCAAATTAAAAACTCAATTGAGAGTATCACTAACAGAGTGGAGCGAGTAGAAGACAGAATGTCAGATAATGAAGACAAAATATATCATCTTGAAAAAAGTCTAGCCAACAAAGAAATGCTGGTAAAAAGTCATGAGAAAAACATCCAAGAGATATGGGATATCATAAAAAAAAAAACTTATGAGTCATCTGGATAGAGTAAGGTACAGAGATTCAAACCAAGGGAATGAGTAACCTGCTGAATGAAATAATTACAGAAAACTTTCCAGAAATAAAAATGGAAACGGATAAAAAAAAATTGTAGATGCTTACAAGACACCGAGCACAAAAAAATCACAGTAGAGCAATGCCAAGAAACATTGTTATGAAGATATCCAATATACAAAACAAAGAGAAAATATTAAAAGCTACAAGAGAAAGGAGGCAGATTACAATCAGGGGTAAACCAAAAATGTTAACAACAGATTTTTCATCACAGACGCTGAAAGTGAGAAGATCCTGGAACAACGTATTTCAAACACCTAAAAACAATGGATGACAACCAAGAAATCTGTATTCAGAAAAATTAAGTTTCAGGTAAGACAACTAAATAAAAATATTTTGTGATAAACAAAAGCTAAAAGAATTTGCAGCCAGAAAACCAGCATTGCAAAGCATCTTAAGGAAAACACTACACGAGGAAAAAATGAATATCAACAACGAAAACCATCAGTGGGAATTGCCTCAGTAATGACAGAGGGAGGGGGAAAAGCTAATCATGGATAAACAAACTAAATTTTAAAAAAAAGATAAATAATCAAAGACGGGTGGCAATACAAACCATATATCAATAGTAACTCTAATCTTTAATGGCTTAAACTCTCCAATAAAGTGACATAGGCTTGTAACATGGATTAAAAAAAACAAATCCAACAATATGTTGCTTCCAGGAGACACATCTGAATGGAAAAGACATACACAGGCTGAAGGTGAAAGGTTGGGAAAATTTATACCATGCACACGGTCCTTGTAAGCAAGCAGGGGTGGCCATCCTCATACGGAATAAAGTCGACTTCAAGACTAATTTAATCAAAAGGGATAAGGAAGGACATTATATACTGTTAAAAGGAACCATTCACCAACAAGACATAACAATTATCAATATTTACGCAGCAAATAATGGTGCTGCGACATTTATAAAACAAATTCTCCTCAATTTCAAGAATCAAATAGACCACAACACAATAATTATGGGAGACTTCAACTCACCTCTCTCACCATTGGACAGATCCTCCAAACAAAAGTTGAATAAAAAAAATATAGAATTCAATATCACAATCAATACCCTAGACTTAACTGACATATATAGAATATATCAACCATCATCAAGTGGATATACTTTTTTCTCACCAGCACATGGATCCTTCTCAAAAATAGACCATATATTATGCCGTAGGGCAACACTCAGTAAACATAAAGGGGTGGAGATAATACCATGAATTTTTTTCTGATCACAATGGAATGAAACTGGAAACCAATGGTAAAAGAAGGAAGGAAAAATCCTACATCACATGGAAAATGAACAATATATTACTGAATGATCAATGGGTTACAGAAGACATAAAAGAGGAAATCAAAAAATTCTTAGAGATAAATGAAAATACAGACACAACATATCAGATTCAATGGGACACAATGAAACAAGATTCAAGAGGCAAATTCATCGCCTGGAGGTCATTCCTCAAAAAAAGAAAAAAAAACAAAAACAACAAATAAATGAGCTCTCACTTCATCTCAAAGCCCTAGAAAAGGAAGAGCAAAACAACAGCAAATGTAGCAGAAGGCAAGAAATAATTAAAATCAGAGCGTAAATCACGAAATTGAAACAAAAGAAACTATTAAAAAATTAACAAAACTAAAAGTTGGTTCTTCGAAAAAATAAATAAGATGGACAGACCCTTAGCCATGCTAACGAGGAGAAGAAGAGAGAGAACTCAAATTACTAACATACGGGATGAAAAAGGCAATATCACAACAGAAGCTACATAAATACGAAAGACAATTAGAAATTATTTTGAAAACCTATATTCCAATAAAATAGAAAATAGTGAAGACATTGATACATTTGTTAAGTCATATTATTTGCCTAGACGGAGTCAGGAGGATACACACAATTTAAACAGACCAATATCAATCGATGAAATAGAAGAAGCAATCAAACGACTACCAACCAAGAAAAGCACAGGACCGGATGGGTATACAGCGGAGTTTTACAAAACCTTTAAAGAAGATTTAATACCAATACTTTTCAAGTTATTCAGGAAATAGAAAAACAGGGAGCTCTGCCAAGTTCATTCTATGAGGCCAACATCACCCTGATTCTGAAACCAGACAAAGACACCTCAATGAAAGAAAACTACAGACCAATATCTCTGATGAACCTAGATGCAAAAATTTTCATTAAAATTCTGGTGGTATGGATACAAAGGCACATCAAAAAAATTGTGCACCATGATCAACTAGGATTCATCCCTGGGATGCAAGGAGGGTTCAATATATGGAAATCAATAAATGTTATTCACAACATCACTACACTTAAAAATAAGAACCATAAGATCATCTTGATAGATGCAGAAAAACCATTAGACAAAGTAGAGCATTCCTTTATGTTCAAAACATTAGAAAAACTAGGGATAACAGGAACATACCTCGACATTGTAAAAGCTATCTATGTTAAGCCTCAGGCTAGCATCATTCTGAATGGAGAAAAAATGAAGGCATTCCCTCTAAAATCTGGAACAAGACAGGAATGTCCTCTATCACCACTTCTATTCAATATAGTTCTCGAAAAACTGGCCAGAGCAATTAGACAGATGAAAGACATTAAAGGCATAAAAATAGGAAAAAAAGAACTTAAATTATCACTATTTGAAGATGACATGATTCTATACATAGAAGACCCAAAAGGGTCTACAGAAAAAACTACTAGAACTAATAAATGAATTCAGCAATGTGGCAGGAAATGAAATCAACATGCATAAATCAAAGGCATTTCTGTATATCAGCAACAATACTTCTGAAAAGAAAATGAGGAAAAACATTGCATTCACAATATCCTCATAAAAAATTAAATAGTTGGGAATCAACCTAACAAAAGAGGTGAAAGATTTATACAATGCAAACTACAGAACCCTAAAAAGAGAAGTAGAATAAGATCTTAGAAAATGGAAAAATATACCCTGTTCATGGATAGGCAGAATGAACATCATCAAAATGGCGATATTACTAAAAAGTTCTCCATAGGTTTAATGAAATGCCAATCTAAATCCCAAAGGAATTTTTTGTAGAAATAAATAAACCAATCATGAAATTCATATGGAAAAATAAACGACCCAGAATAGCAAAAGCAATTCTAACCAGGAAGTGTAAATCAGGCGGTATAGCGATACCAGATTTCAAACTATATTACAGAGCAATAATAACAAAACAGCATGGTACTGGTACCAAAAAAGGCGGGTGTACCAATGGTACAGAATGGAGGACACAGAGACTAATCCAAAAAGCTACAACTATCTTATATTTGATAATGGAGCTATAAGCATGCAATTGAGGAAGGATACCATCTTCAACCAATCGTGTTGGGAAAACTGGAAATCCACATGCAACAAAATGAAACTGAATCCCTTTCTCTCGCCATGCACAAAAGTTAACTCAAAGTGGATCAAGGAGCTAGATTCAAATCAGAGACTCTGCATTTGATAGAAGAAAAAGTTGGTTCCGATCTACATACTGTATGGTCAGGCTCCAAATTCCTTAATAGGACACCCATAGCACAAGAGTTAATAACAAGAATCAACAAATGGGAGTTACTTAAACTGAAATTTTTTTTCTCAGAAAGAGAAACAATAAGAGAGGTAAATATGGAGCCTAGATCATGGGAACAAATTTTTACTCCTCACCCTTCAGATGGAGCCCTAATATCCAGAGTATACAAAGTATACAAAGAACTCAAATAATTAGACAATAAGATAACAAATAACCCAATGTGCCAAGGACCTGAACAGACACTTCTCAGAGGAGGACATAGAATCAATCAATAAGTACATGAAAAAATGCTCTCCATTTCTTGCAGTCAGAGAAATGCAAATCAAAACCACCCTAAAATACCATCTCAATCCAGTGAGATTGGTAGCCATTATGAAGTCAAACAACAACAAGTGCTGGCGACGATGTGGGGAAAAGGGTACTCTTGTACATTGCTGATGGGACTGAAACTGGTGCAGCCAATTTGGAAAGCAGTATGGAGATTCCTGGGAAAGCCGGGAATGGAAGCACCATTTGAACCAGCTATTGCCCTTCTCGGACTATTCCCTGAAGAACTTAAAAGAGCGTACTACAGGGATACTGCCACATCGATGTTCATAGCAGCACAATTCACAATTGCTACACTGTGGAACCAACCCAGATTCCCTTCAATAGATGAATGGATAAAAAAAAATGTTTTTTTTTTTTAATATACTATGGAGGATTACGCAGCACTAAAAAATGACAAAATCATGGAATTTGCAGGGAAATGCATGGCACTAGAGCAGATAATGCTTAGTGAAGCTAGCCAATCCCAAAAAAACAAATACCAAATGACTTATTTGATATAATGAGAGCAACTAAGAACAGAGCAGAGAGGAAGAGCATGAAGAAAAGATTAACATTAAGCAGAGACATGAGGTGGCAGGGAAAGGGAGAGAAAAGAGAAATTGCATGGTAATGGAGGGAGACCCTTATTGTTACAAAAAATTACATATAAGAGGTTGTGAGTGTAATGGGAAAATAAACAATAAGAGAAATGAATGACAGTAGGTAGGGTAGAGAGAGAAGATGGGAAGAGAGGGGAGGGGGGATAGTAGAGCATAGGAAAGGTAGCAGAATACAACAGTAACTAATAAGACATTATGTAAAAATATGGATGTGTAACTGATGTGATTCTGCATTCTGTATTTGGAGTAAAAATTGGAGTTCAAAACCCACTTGAATTTAATGTATGAAATATGATATGTCAAGAGCTTTGTAATGTTTTGAGCAACCAATAAAAGAAAAAAAAGTAGCAATATATATGCCAATCGAAATTCATCATAAAATATATATAATCCAAAGATCGAAAAATATTCATTTTACTGAACATGGATTTATGTATAATGTTATTCAAATTGGAAGCTCACCCGTAGGTTGAATTTTCAGTTCCAACAGCGTTTAGGAGGAGTGATCTCTTCTCACAATTTGCATCTGCCAATTCAGCCACCTCACATGTGTGTACAAGTGATATCAGGTAGGATTCTATATGTGCATATAAAAATACATGTGCTGAATAGGCTACAGAGAAAGGGAGACAGGGATTCACATATTTGTTAATTTTAAAAACACATGTAGAACTATTTCAACAAAAAAATTGACTAGATTTAAAACTCCTACATTATATAATGCAAAAGGCAATTCCAACTATACACCATGCCTCCTCTGAACTGCTTGTATTTCTATTCTTTTTGGGTTATTTTTCACCATCATTTTAGGATTATTAGTCAGAGACTAGTAGGGTACGGGTTAGTGTCAGGGGTTAAGTATTTCAAATGGAAAATTGGAAAATGAATCCAATGTGTATGTAAATATGTGCTACACAAAAATCTTCCCACTCACATCCAGAGCAATGCCTTGACAATACCTTTGCCCCAAGTAAGACACAATTAGTGTAGAAAAGTGTAAAAATCTAGGAATACATATATGGAATGGAATATGCTCGGGAGTTCACAACCTTGGAGGTGGTAGAGGAGTTTCCAAAAGTAAAGGAAAGGGTAAACACTCCACAAACAAGGAGCTCTGCTGGCCTAAGAATTCTTGGGAAATGGCCTCTGAGGTTGGGATCCTGAAATATATGTTGCTGTCATGAGCTTTAGCTTCCTTTGTAGTGAGACCATCAAAGCTGGGTCTGCATCTATGTTACCGGGAAGAGATGGTTTCTTATATTCCAATGAACATGAGGCAGCAGTGCTCAATTCTCTCTTTGTAGGTAAACTGTGGCCACTGGAGGCTAAGTGTCTCCCAGTGGGGACTGTGAAGACATTTGGTCATCCTCCACTTTTCATGGTGTTTTTTGCTGCTGCACTGGGAATTTGGTATTTGCTTCACAAAATATAAGAAGTTCATCTGGGATACAGTGCTGGAGGGAGTTCTGTCACTTGTGGTGGGTCAGGGTCTGCAGGAGAATGCACCAACCAGGCTTCTATCGCACAGAGCTTGCCCCAATAACCATAGCAACCTTATTCTGAACATTGCCCTTAAAACTCTCGATATAACAGGATGCCTTTACATATAAGGGTCTCATGTCTGCACTATATCAGTCACAAGCCATTTGGAAGCCAATGGCAGATCCACATAGCCCCTCCATGATGTTTTATCACACTCCTTCCCACCACTGTTCTAGGCGTACTACTCAGAAGGCTCCAAATTACTGGCATTTCGTGTTCTACATCATTTTCATGAAACCCAGTCAAACAAGGCACTGTCTGGTATACACATGATAAGCAACAGGACATCAAATTTTCTGCAGTTCCACCTGGTCATGGGAATTTCAAAAATTTCATGGTATTTATTTAGCAATTTTTCAAAAATGAAGTTAGAGGTACTGTGCGTCTCAATTCATTCAGGAACCATTAAGTGTTGAGAAAGTTCATTTCAATAAAAGCTCTAGAGAACTCTCACAGTCAAGGCTTCTCAAAGAAATACCAAATGGTCACATAAAGCCAGGCCAATTGACGTCTAAAATGTAAGGTCCATGTGTGTTTTGACTCTCATCTATGGCTGCCAAGTCTTTCATAATAAAATCATGTGATATCCTGGCTGAGATTTCCAGGCCTCTGTGGAAAGCCACCCTGGGCATAGATCTCAGTTTCCAAGAGTGAGTCTTATGTGTGTCCTCCTAAAATCCCAACACAATTCATGGCAATACTTCTCTGAGGTCAATTCCAGAATGCAGTCTCTAAGGGGAATCACACCAGAGTTCAAGCCCAGGTGGATCCAGTCATCCCTTCCAACCGCCACAAAAATTACCACAATTAAAATCAAAACACTCCCACAGGCCCATCATCTTCTTCCATGTAGACACTCCTCATAACCTCCAGCTGGAGGTTTCTATGAGCCCAAGGTAGTGTCCAAAATAAGCTCACTTGCCCCTTATTTGCCTAAAATCATGGTGGCCTGGACACTCTTCCTGTGAACCAGGAGTGATCAAATATTCCTGCTGTTTAAGTGTTCCACTTCTCCAATTTCAGCCTACTGGCTGTAGGGTATAATTCTTTATGTGATTTGGAGTCATGAGAAAACCCAAGCACATATGGGGTAGCCTCTGCACGGATTTCAAGAACTCATTTGATCCAAATGATCCCTATTCTCACTTGATGGAGTTCAGGAACCTAAAACAAGAAGGCAAAAATATTCATCCACAATGACTGCTCTTTTGGACATTTTAGTTTTGAAAGCACATGGGATCTTTCTTTAAATCCATCAGGTGCTGAGAATCTAAGCCACAACCTCATACAAGGAAAAGAGGCTGATTCAGACACATCCCATTCCAAAGCAATTAAGCAAAGAGCCACAGGTGGTGTCCATTCATTTCCATATGAAAACAGTGTTCTTCAGGCTACACAAAGGAGTGGCCTGAGGCAAAGACCTTTCTGACATTCAGGGTAATAGAAATAGAATTAAGCAAATGGCCCAAAGAAGGGTTTCTCCACTGAGACTTTACTGGTCACACTGATATCTGAGTTTTCTGAGATGCTCTCATTCCCTTCAGCTATCCAGAACATGGCCATGTCACAGAACCTTGTGGTGTTACATATCTGGGAAACAAAACCATGAGTCTATTCTGGAGAGTGGACAGAATTCACGAAGAAAAGTGGAACTTTAGAAGATAATAGATGTTGCCCATCCATAAGGCAAGCTGCAGTCCATTCATCAATCGCGCACTATGAATCGCGGAAGCTTTCAACTAGAGACAACACATCCATTGATGCATTCTGTTTTCTAATGTCTACAACCATGGATACAGTGGGATACACAGACATAGAAACACTCACAATGTCAAACGACTTACTAGAAACAGTCCACTCCAAACCAAACAAACCACCTTTCCTACCTATTCTCAGAACATGAGAAAAAACCACAAACTCACACCTACAACGGCAAAGGCACTTTCTTCCCCTAAATAGGTCTGTGACTATCCGGAGTGTCTTCTGACTGGTGGGCCATATTATGTTCCCCCAAAATGGCCTGTCCTGTTTCACATCTGGTCTCCTTGTCCAACTCTGTGAAGTTGTAAGGAGCCAGCGGTGAGCCACTACCTGCTTTCTCAGGAAAGGCCCCTCTTCAGAGCTCTGCTGGCATTTGGCCATCCTCATATCAGCAGGTACCAAGAAAGACTGACTATGTCTTTGGGAAAAGCAAACAAGTTAGCCCACTGGGTCTGGAGTGGGACTGGCTCTTGGTGCCTGGCTTCCTGGATCCCAAGTTCAGAGAATTCCATCACCAAGGAAGTGAAGTGAGGTCACTTCTTTCAGGAACTGAATATGGTCACTTCCTTGGTAACCACTTTGTCCTAACAGTTGCTTCCAAGGTTCCCATGAGATAGAGGCTGCCCCAACATCCTGTGACACATTCAGAAGTTAGAATGATATATCAACCATAGGCACCCTGGAACAGCTCTCCACAGAGGCCTGGTTTGGTCCATCTTCTCTACATTAAGAAGAGAGAGGCTGACTCAGACACATCAATTCATCCTGACCAGGTTGTTTGTCATGGAAGATGACTATTGCTCTCTCAGGTCCTACATAGCTGCCTACATATTCTCCAAGGATCATTTCTTCATGGATCTTTGAGGTTCTCAGCAGGTGGAAGATCTTCTACATTCCTATATTGTAAGACCCACTCTGTTGCTGCTCTTAAGTTAGTTATATTGAGGGAACAGTGTATGGTTAGGGTTAATAACATGTTCGATTTGGGTTACGAATCATTCTGCAGGATGAATAATGGTATTGGCAACCTGCGATATTTACAAGAGTATACATGTGAAATATAAGTATGAAAGCAGAAATCTAGGTAAGATTTGAAGCCCAGAAGGGCATTGGGGACTTGAGTGGGATACCTAACTTTGAGTAATGTGCTGCACAGATGTCTCAGATAAATCAATATACATCGGACCTTGTACCTTGGATGATTGAATGCTGAAGAGAACATCCAGTCAAAAACCGATATTCGGTAGGATTAGGAAGGAAGTTGGTAGGTTTAGAAAGAAGAGTAAGTATAGGATTTGGACCAAAAGTTCTTCAGCAATAGGGTTTCGGGTAGAGAGTGTATGTAAATGTCAGCACATGTGAAGAGTCAGTCACAATGATGAACTGGGGAAAACATGTAGGAAAGCAGATATCAATAGAGATATTAGCAAATCAAGAAAAGTATAAAGTGTGTGATAGGGTTAGACATTTTCAACAGGTTTGAAGTTGAATATATAATCTTAGGAAGAAACAAATATGTAGTCACCAATAGGATTGATATTTGAGAGCATTAGGCAACCTGCACATGGATGTTTTTAGTAATGCATGCTATCTTTCCATTTAGGCTTTGGTACAATTGTAAGTGTGATCTTTGCTTTTTGTGTCCGGAATATTTCTGTGATAAAATGTGTATGTAGATCAGGTGACATGAGTATTTCTTCCACCATTTCTGAGAGCAATATTTTGAAGATTTATAAATTAGTATGGGGGTAGAAATAGGTGTACCCTGCTTCTATTAATATAGACATAATGCATGAATAGACCATACTGTGAATAAATAATATAACTGGATCCACTTTAAATAATGGATTGAATGGATATCTGAAAATATATAAGAAATGTTATATTGATATACAATCATTAATTCCAACCAGTTATATATCTAATGATTATCTTATGGTTATGGTTAATCATGAAGGGTGTGTGAGTTTTTCTTCAAAATTGATTATGGAAATCGAAAACAATATATTTGGAAAAAAAAGTCTCATGAATAGACCAGTCAAGAAACATAGAGAAATACATGTGTTCTGGAGCAGGAAGTGACTAAAAGTGAAACAAATGCCTACAAATTTGCTAACTAGTGAATGAAATATATATCCTATGATGTGCATAAACTGAAGAAATAGTAATGTACCAGTGTGGAATAAAAATTAACGTCAAAATACACATCATGTCCCATAGGAACCAACATGCATTGATGTTAAACTGGGTCAGTTAATGCAGACATATTAGAATTTGTATGCACCTTTCACTGAAGTTAGTTCTCAGTACTAGGAAACAACTATGTATTTCATGTGTATGAGTATTTCTAAGAATAATCTTGTGAAAAGTTGATTATTAATCCACATCCATGAACATGAATGAATTTAGCGAGTGTATATAAGACACATATTTTTCATATTTTTAAAAATCTGGACAGTATATATATATATATATATATATATATATATATATATATATATATACACACACACACACAAACACAGAAATTAAAAAGTAGCAATATATATGCCAATCGAAATTCATCATGAAATATATATCATAAAGATGCAAAAACATTCATTTTACTGAACATGGGTTTATGTATAATGTTGTTCCACTGGGAAGCTCACCCATAGGTTGAATTTTCAGTTCTAACAGCGTTTAGGACGAGTGATCACTTCTCACAATTTGTATCTCCCAAGTCATGTAACTCAAAAGAATGTACGTTTGATACCATGTAGGATTCTATTTGTGCATATAAAAATACATGTGCTGAATAGGCTCCAGAAAATGAGAGACAGTAATTCACATATTTGTTAACTTTAAAAACACATGGAGAACTATTTCAATTAAAAATTGACTAGATTCATAATACCTACCCTTTATCATGCAAAAGGCAAGTCCAACCCTGAACTGCATGTATTTACGTACTGTTTGGGTTATTTTTCTCCATCATATTAGGATTAGTAGTCGGAGTCTATTAGAATATGGGTTAGTGTCAGGGATTCAGAATTGCGAATGGAAAAATAGGAAAATTAATCTAATGTGTATGCAAATATGTGCTAAAACAAATCTTCCAACTCTCATCCAGAACAATGCCTTGAAATTATCTTCGCCCCAAGTAAGACACAATTAGAGAAGAAAAGTTGCAAAATCTGTGATTACATTTCTGTAATGGAAAATGCTCAGGAGTGCACAAACTTGGAGGTGGTATAGGAGTTTTCAAAAGTAAGGACAGGGTACACACTCCACAAGCATGGAGCTCTGCATGCCTAAATCTTTTTGAGAAACTGCCACAGAGGTTGGGCACTGATATATAGGTTTTTGTCAGGAGTTAAGCTTCCTTTGTAGTGATACCCTCAAAGCTGGGTCTGCATCTATGTGACCTGGAGGACAAAGTTTCTTATTTTCCAATGAACACGAGGCAGCAGTGCTGAATTCTCTCTTTGTAGATAAACTGTGGCCCCTGGGGGTTTATTTTCTCCCCGTGTGGACTGTGAAACCATTTGGTCATCCTCCACTTTTCGTGGTGTTTCTTGCTGCTGCACTTGGAGTTTGGTACATGCTTCACGAAATACAAGGAGTTCAACTGGGAAACAGTGCTGGACAGAGTTCTGTCACGTGTGGTGGGTTATGGTCTGCAAGAAAATGCACAAACCAGGTTTCTATCTCTCAAAGATTGCCCCCTTGTTCATAGCAACCTGATTCTGAACATTGCCCTGAAACCTCGCCATATAACAAGATGCCATTACATATAAGGGTCTGAAGTCTGCACTATGTAAGTCACAAGCCATTTGGAAGTAAATGGCAGATCCACATGGACCCACCATGATACTTTATCACACACCTGCCCACCACTGCTCTACGCCCACTACTCAGCAGGCTACAAATTACTGGCATGTCTGTTCTAAACAATTTTCAGAAAACCCTGTCAATCAAGGCACTCTCTGGTACACTCATGATAAGCAATAGGAGATCCAATGTTTCTTGAGTGCCACCGGGTCATGGGAATTTCAGAAATTTCATGGTATTTATCTAGCCATTTTTCAAGGATGACATTGGATGCACTGTGAATTTCAGTTATTCAGAAACCATTAAATGCTGAGAAAGCTCAATTCAAAGAAAATTCTGGAGAACTCTCACAGGCAAGGCTTTCCAAAAAGTGGACAAAAGGTCACTTTAAGCCAGGACCATTGAGGTCTACAATGTGAGGTCCTATGTGTTTTGACTCTCTACTATGGCTGCCAAGTCTTTCAGAATAAAATCATGTGATATCCAGGCTGAGATTCCCAGTTCTTTGTGGAAAGCCACCCTGGTACTAGATCTCAGGTTCCAAGGGCGACTCTCATGCGTGGCCTCCTAAAATCCCAACACAATTCATGGCAATACTTCTCTGAGGTCAGTTTCAGAACTCAGTCTCTAAGGGGAAACACACCAGAGTTCAATCCCTGGTGACCCAGTCATCTCTTCCAACCGCCACACAAATGACCAGAATTAAAACCAAAACACTCACACATGCCCCTCATCTTCTTTCATATAGACACTAATCATAACCTTGGCTGGAAGTTTCCATGAGGCACACAGCACAAGACAATGTCAAAATAAGCTCCCTTGCCCTTCATTTGTCTAAAGTCAGTGTTTCTGGACACCGTTCCTGTGATCCAGGGCTGATCAAAGATGCCTGCCATTAATACTGTTCCGCTTCTCCAATTTGAGGCATACTGACTGTCAGGTATAGTTTCTTTATGTGATTTGGAGTCATGAGAAAACCCAAGCACCTATGGGCTAGCCTCTGCAGGGCTTGAAGGACTCAGTTGACCCAAAGGATCCCTCTTCTGACTTGATGGAGATCAGGAACCTTACAGAGGAAAGCAAGAGACTTCATCAACAATGATTGATCTTTTGGCCATTTTGGAATTGGATGCACACATGGGATCTTTCTTTAGATCCATCAGGTGCTGAGAATCTGAGCCATGGACTCACACTGCACTAAGAGGCGGATTCAGACATATCCCTTTGCAAAGCAATTAAGCAAAGATCCTCAGGTGATGCCCATTTATTTCCATTTGAAAACTGATTTTTTCAGGCTTTCGAAAGGTGTGGCCTTAGGCAAAGACCTTCCTTACATTCAGGGCAACAGAACAATAGGAAAGCAAATTCCCAAAGCAGAGTTTCTCCACTGAGACTTTCCTGGTCACACTGATATCTGAGTTTTCTGAGATACTCACCATTCCCTTCAGCTATCCAGTACATGGCCATGTCCCAGATTGTGGAGGAGATACATATCTTGAACACAAAACCATGAGCCTATGGGAGAGTGGCCAGAATTCAGGAAGAAATCAGGAATGTAGAAAGGTAGTAGGTGTTGCCCATCTATAAGGTAAGCTGCAGTCCATTCATAAATTGGACAAGATGAATGCTGCAAAGATTTCTACTAGACAGGACACATCCTTTGATGCATTCTCTTTTCTATTGTCTACAACCACGGACACAGTGGGATACAAAGAAACACTCACCTTCTCAAAGGACTTACTAGAAACAGGCCACTCCAAATTAAACAAACCGACTTTCCTACATATTCTTAAAACATGAGACAAAATCACTAACACACAAACACACCCACAAAGGCACCTTCTTTCCCCAAGTAGGTCTGTGACTATCCAGAGCATCCTCTGACTGGTGGGCCATACTATGTTCCCCTGAAATGGGCTGTTGTATGTCAGATCTGGTCTCCTTGGCCAACACTGTGATGTTGTCAGGAGCCAGTGGTGAGCCACTGCCTGCTTTATCAAAAAAAAAGCCCCTCTTCAGAGCTTTCCTGGCATTTGTCCATCTTCAATTCAGTATTTGCCAAGAAAGACTGACTCTGTCCTTGGTTAATCCAAACATGTGAGACCACTGGGACTGGGACTGGGCCTGACTCAGGGTGCCTGTCTCCCTGGATCCAAAGTTCAGAGTGGTACATCAACAAGAAAGTGACATAGGTCACTTCCTCTAGAACTGAATGAGGTCACTGCCTTGGCAACCACTTTGTCCTAACAGTTGCATCCAAGGGTCCATGAAATGGATCGTGCCCCTACTTCCTATGACACTTTTACAAGTTAAAATGGAATATCAACCATAGGCACCCGGGAACAGCTCTCCACACAGGCCTGGTTTGGTCCATCTTCTCTAGATTAAGAAAAGAGAGACTGCTTCAGACACATCCTTTCATCCTTACCTGGTTGTTTGTCATGGAAGATGACTTTTGCTCTCTCAGGTCCTTCATAGCTGCCTATATCTTCTCCAGGGATCATTTCTGCATGGACCTTTGAGGTTCTCTGCAGGTTGAAGATCTCCTACATTCCTGTATTGTAAGACCAACTCTGTCCCTGCTCTTCTATAAAGGTAGATTGAGGGAATCGTGTATGGTTAGGGTTAATAACATTTTTGATTTGGGTTAGGATCATTCTGCTGGATGAATAATGGTATTGGGAACCTGCGATATTTATAAGATTATAGAGGTGAAATATATGTATGAAAACAGAAATCTCAGTAAGATTTAAAGCCCAGAAGGTCATTGGGTCCTTGATTGGAATAGTTAGCTTTGAATTATGTTCTGCCCAGATGTCTCAGATAAATCTATACACAATGGCATAGGATCTTGTACCTTAGATGATTGAATGTTGAGGAGAACATCCATTCAAAAAGGGAGAGTTGGTAAGATTACGAAGATAGTTGGTAAGATTAGAAAAACGTGTGAGTATAGGATTTGGACAAAAAGTTCTTTAGCAATAGGGTTTCAGGTACACAAAAAAATGTAAATGTCAGCACATGTGAAGAGTCAGTCACAATGATGAACTGGGGAAAATATGTAGGAAAGCAGATATCAATAGAGTCATAAGAAAATCAGGCAAAGTATAAAATGAGTGATAGCAATAGATATTTTCAACAGGCTTGAGATTGAATATATAATCTTAGGAAGAAACAAATATGTAGTCACCAATAGGATTGACATTTGAGAGCATTAGGCAACCTGGACATGGGTGATTTTCATAATCCATACTCACATTCCATTTAGGCTTTTGTACAATCGTAAGTGTGACTTTGCATTTTGTGGCCAGAATATTACTGTGATAAAATGTATATGTAGATCAGGTGACATGAGTATTTCTACCACCATTTCTTGGAGCAATATTTTGAAGAGGTATAAATTAGTATTGGGGGTACATATAGGTGTACCATGTGTGTATGAATATAGAGATAATGCATGAATAGACCATAGTGCGAATAAATAATATAACTGGTTCGAACTTTAGAAATTGGAATAAATTGATATCTGAATATACACAGGGAATCATATGTTGATATACATACATTCATTCCAACCATTTATACATCCAATGGAAATATTACGGGTGTGGTTCATCATAAAGAGTGTGTGAATTTTGCTTCAAAATTGATTATGGAAATCGAAAATAATGTGTTTGGAAAGAAGTCTCATGAAATGACCAGTCAAAAACAAAGAGGAATACATATGTTCTGAAGCAGGAAGTGATAGAATGTGTTACAAATTTCTTTAAATTTATGAAGTTGTGGATGAAATGTATATTCTATGATGTACAAAAACTGAAGAAATAGTAATGTACCAGTGTTGTATAAAAATGAACGTCAAAATACATATCATGTCCCATAGGAATCTACTTGCATTGATGTTAAAGTGGGTCAGTTACTGTAAAAATATAAGGATTTGTTTGCAGCATTTACTGAAGTGAGTTTTCAATACTATAAAACAAATATGTATTTCAGGTGGATGAATATTTCTGAAAATAATCTTATGAAAATTTGAATATAAAACCACATACATGAACAAGAATGAATTTAGGGAGTGTATAATAAGACACATATATTTCATATTTTGAAAAATCTAGAGAGTATATATATATATATATATATATATATATATATATATATATATACAAAACACACACAGAGACATTAAAAAGTAGCAATATATATGCCAATTAAAATTCATCATGAAATATATATCATCCACAGATCCAAAAATATTAATTTTACTGAACATGGATTTATGTATAATGTTTTTCAACTAAGAAGCTCACTCATAATTTGAATTATCAGTTCCAAAAGCATTTAGGAGGAGTGATTTCTTCTCACACTTTGTCTCTGCCAAGTTAGCCACCTCTCAAGAATATAGGTGTGATACCAGGTAGGATTCTATATGTTCATATAAAAATACATGTGCTGAATTGGCTACAGAAAAAGGGAGACAGGAATTCACATATGTGTTAACTTTAATAACACATGCAGAACTCTTTCAACAAAAAATTGACAAGATTTATAACTCCTACCCTATATCATGCAAAAGGGAAGACCAACTATACACCATGGCTCCTCTGAAGTGCTAGTATTTCTATTCTGTTTGGGTTATTTTTCTCCATTATATTAGAATTAGTTTTCAGAATCTAGTAGGGTATAGGTTAGTGTCAAGGATTCAGTATTTCAAATGGAAAATTGAAAAATGAATCCAATGTGTATGTAAATATGTGCTACACAAAAATCTTCCCACTCTCATCCAGAACAATGCCTTGACAATACCTTCGCCCCAAGTAAGACACAATTAGAGGAGAAGATTTAGAAAATCTGTGAACAAATATCTGGAATGGAATATGCTCAGGAGCCCACACCTTGGAAGTGGCAGAGGAGTTTCCAAAGGTAAGGGACAGGGTAAACCCTCCACAAATATGGAGGTCTGCTGGCATAGACACTTCTTGAGAAACTGCCTGTGAGGTTGGGCACTTGAAAAATATGTTGTTGTCAGGAGCTTTAGCTTCCTTTCTAGTGAGACCATAAAAGCTTGGTCTGCATCTATGAGACCTGGAGGACATGCTTTCTTATTTCCCAATGAACATGAGGCAGCAGTGCTAAATTCTCTTTTTAGGTAAACTGTGGCCACTGGGGGCTAAATGTCTTTCCATGTGCACTTTGAAGCCATATGGTCATCCTCCATTTTCGTTTTGTTTCTTCCTGCTGCACTGGGAGTTTGGTATTTGCTTCACGAAATACAAGGAGTTCAATTGGGTCTCAGTGCAAGAGGGAGTTCTGTCATGTGTGGTGGGTCAGGTTCTGTAGGAGGATACAAGAACCAGGATTCTATCCCACATAGCTTGCCCCCTTGACCATAGCAACCTGATTCTGAACAATGTCCTGAAAACTCTCCATATAACAAGTTGCCTTTACATGGAAGGTTCTGTTGGCTGCACCATGTCAGTCACAAGCCATTTTGAAGCCAATGGAAGATCCACATGGCCCCACCACAGATGTTTTATCACATACCTGCCCACCACTGCTCTAGTACAACTACTCAACAGAGTCCAACTTACTGGCATCTCTGTTCTACACCATTTACATGAAAACCAGTCAATCAAGGCACTGTCTGGTATATTCATGATCAGTAACAGGACATCCAAAGGTTCTCCAGTGCCACCTGGTGATGGGAATTTCAAAAATTTTATGGTATTTTTCTAGCCATTTTTCAAGGATGAAGTTGGAGGCACTGTGAGTTTCAATTCTTTCAGGAACCATTAAATGGTTAGGAAGCTCATTTCAATGAAAGTTCTGGAGAACACTCACAGGTAAGGCTTCCCAAAGAGTGGCCAAAAGATCACATGATATTATGCCCATTGAGGTCTACAATGTGAGGTCCATATGAGTTTTGACTCTCAACTATGAGTGCCAAATCTTTCAGAATAAAATCATGTGGTATCCTGGCTGAGAGGCCTAGTGCTCTGTGGAAAGCCATCCTGGGCTTAGAACTTAGTTTCCAAGGGCGACACTCATGCCTGGCTTCATAAAATCTCATCACTATTCATGGCAATACTTCTCTGAGGTCAGTTTGAGAACTCAGTTTCTAAGGGAATCACACCAGAGTTCAAGAACATGTGGACCAAGTCATCTCTTCCAACCACCACCCAAATGACCACAATTTAAAACAAAACACTCCAATGTGGCGCTCATCTTTTTCCATATAGACACTCATAATGACCTCTGGCAAAAGTTTTCCATGAGGGGCACAGCCCAAGACCGTGTCCAAAATAAGCTCTCTTGCACCTAATTTGCCTAAAGTCAGGGTGGCCTGGACACCCTTCTTGTGAACCAGGAGAGATCAAATAGGCCTCCCATTAATACTGCATTGCTTTTTCAATTTGAGGCCAACTGACTGTGGAGTTTGGATTCCTTATGTGAATTGGAGTCTTGAGAAAACCCAAGAAACTATGGGCTAGCCTCTGCAGGGCTTTGAAGAACTCATTTGACCCAAAGGATCCCTATTCTGGCTTGATGGAGGTCAGGAAAGTTACAGAAGAGGCGAGAGACTTCATCCACAAGGACTGCTCTTTTGGCCATTTTGGTTTTGGATGTACACATGAGATCTTTCTTTAGATCCATCAGGAGCTGAGAATCTAAGCCACACCCTCACACAAGGCAAATAGGCTGATTCAGACAAATCCTTTCCAAAGCAATTAAGCAAAGAGCCACAGGTAATGCCCATTCATTTCCATTTGAAAACTGTTTTCTTCAGGCTTCACAAAGTGGTGGACTGAGGAAAAGACCTTCCTGACATTCAGGGCAACAGAAGAATTGGTAAACAAAAGGCCCCAAGCAGGGTTTCTTCACTGAGACTTTCTTGGTCAAACTGATATCTGAGTTTTCTTAGATGCTCGCCATTCCCTTCAGCTATTCAGTACATGGTCATGTCACAGAGCTTCAAGGTTGTACATATCTTAAACACAAAACCATGAGCCTATTCTGGAGAGTGGCGAGAATTCAGGAAGAAAACAGGAACTTAGGTAGATAGCAGGTGTTTCACATCAATAAGGCAAGCTGCAGTCCATTCATAAATAGGGCAGGATGAATGCTGGGAAGCTTTCTACTAGATAGGACATATTCATTGATGCATTCTCTTTTCTAATGTCTACAACCATGGACATAGTGGGATACATAGACATAGAAACACTCACCTTGTCAAACGACTTACTAGAAACAGTTCACTCCAAACAAAACAAACCGCCTTTCATACCTATTCTCAGAACATGAGACAAAACCACAAACCCACACCCACACCACAAAGGCACCTCTTTCCCCCATGTAGGTCTGTGACTATCCGGAGTGTCCTCTGACTGGTGGGCCATACTATGTTCTCTGGAAATGGCCTGTTCTGTCTCAAATCTGGTCTCCTTGGCCAACTCTGTGAAGTTGTCAGGAGCCAGCGGTGAGCCACTGCCTGCTTTCTCAGGAAAGGCCTCTATTCATAGCTTTACTTGCATTTGGCCATCCTCACATCAGTAGGTTCCAAGAAAGACTGAGTCTGTCCTTGGTAAATCAAAATAAGTTTGACCACTGGGACTGGGACTGGGACTGGCTCTTGGTGCCTGGATTCCTGGATTCCAAGTTCAGAGAGTTCCATCACCAAGGAAGTTAGGTGAGGTCACTTCCTTTAGCAACTGAATGAGGTCACGGCCTTGGCAACAACTTTGTCCTAACAGTTGCTTCCAAGGTTCCCATGAGAAAGAGGCTGCCCCTACTTCCTGTGACACTTTCACCAGTTAGAGTGGTATGTCAACCATAGGCATGCAGGAGCAGCTCAACACATGCCTGCTTTGGTCCATCTTCTATACATTAAGAAGAGAGTGGCTGATTCAGACACATCCCTTCATCCTGAGCAGGTTGCTTGCCATGGAAGACTTCTGCTCTCTCAGGTCCGTCATAGTTGCCTACATCTTCTCCAGGGATCATTTCTGCATGGACCCTTGAGTTTCTCAGCAGGTGGAAGATCCTCCTGTATTCTAAGACCAACTCTGTCCCCACTTTTCTGTAAAATTAGATTGAGAGAACAGTGTATGGTTAGGTTTAATAACATGTTCGATTTGGTTTAGAAAGGAAACTACACGGTTGAGCAAACAGGGTCCTACCGTTAGCAATAATATGAGGATTATTAATGGAATGGCCCTGGCAGATAAAAGCGTAGATAACCAGGTTGACTATGTGAACAAAGACTCAAACCTTCCTTCTGGGGCCTCTGTCTCTCTTTGACGCTCTTCAAGTCGTTTTCTTAATTTACTCATTGATTCTTTTACAATTCCAGTATTGTCGGCATAAAAACAACATTCTTCCCTCAATGCAAGCAAAAAGGCACCTTTCTCTCATGAAGAGGAGGTCCAACACTCGCCTGCTCTATAAAACAACTTCAGAGAGAGAGAGGTTAAAATTCCTGTAAAGCTGTGATGTCGGTTTTTAATGTCTTTAAGCTTTGGTCTATTTCTGCTTCTAATTGTGTCTTTGTTGTGTCTCATGGACTAGGGCAGTTCTTCCTGTGCCCACGCCTTCAGCAATTATTATTCCTAATAGGATGGCTAAATTGAGGGATACAGGTTCCCGGTGGAACCGGGTTGTATGCCCCCCTATTTGAACTTTAAATGAACCTGCGTCATGATAGAGCACTCGGAAAAACATCTACATCATTACATAATTAATCACATCTATTGACCATTTTATGAAAACATAAATAATGTTAAAGTGTATAGAATTATACTGTTTTATGGATGGACAAGAAAATGCACCTAAGATAGCACCAAAGTGAGGAAAACATTCTTATTTGGTTGCATCCGGATTTAGAGGGCATTGCTTCTTTTGTAATCAATTAATCCCCTGAAACCCAAGTTTTGGTAGTTTTAGAGTTTGTACCCAACATGTAAGGGAAGGGGCTCAGAAGTTCACAGTCTGCAGAAATTCACAAAAATTAGTTTTTGTTTCTGTTTTTTTTTCCTCTGTTCTGGGCAAGTTAACTTTTCAAGGACACCTTGGAAGGGGAGAGCTTTTTTGTCTCTTTTTTTTCTCCCTGCCAGCTGTCACCATGGAGCCCAGTTGCTAACATTTTTATCTTAGAAATGTAGCCATCTCGGTGAAGCCCCAGCTCAAGGCCAGAGGCCTTGTTCACATATTTTGTGAAAAACTGGTAAGGAGGTGTCTAGCTTAGGGGTGGTGATTTTTCCAGCCAGTGGTCAAGTAGAACAGGGCAACATGAAAAGTGCAAGTTTATGTACATTGAACTCTTTCAGAGGGACTCTTTTGCTGAAAGACCTAAAGTAAGCCTTGGTGAAGACTTCTGGAGAAGGTCATTTAAGACATTTCTATGGACCTAGTACAGAGGGGGACGACGGGGTAGTCGAGGCTGAGAGCAGCTCCGTGGATCTAAGAATGAGGAAAGAGAGATGTAAAAGAAAAATGGGAAAGGGGTTTGGGATTTTCCTAAAACAAAACTTGAGCAGTAGAACAGGTAGAGCAGAGGGGAAGATGGGAGTAAATATTCCAAAAAGCCTTTGAGGGACTTTAAATTCTTAGAAACCTGTTTTCAGTGATGACAAAGCAACTTTAAAGGCCATTTTTATTACATCTCGTATAGGGGTCTGAGGCCTCTTATCAGCTGGTTTGAGCTTTGGGTTAGCTTTCTAGAGGACTTGCTGGGACCTAGTGCAGGCACTGACAGGAAAAGAGAGGAGTGAGTGGGTGAAGGGGTACCTCGGTACCTGCTACCTCAGCAAGGGGGCAATGTTCTGAGAACCAGCGGAGGTTTGGGTTTTGGTTTAGTAATTGGAGAGGAGAAATCAGGTTGCTAAGATGGGAGTGATAGCAGAGAGTCTAGAGCAGAAGGCTGAGGGTGAGGAACTATTGGAGAAGCATAGTACAGGATGTGAGCAAAGGAGGGAAAAGGATTCCACATAGGGAAATTTCCCCCTTTTGAGAACTTGCCAAAGTTAAAAATGTCACGCAGAATTTCAGGATCTAGAGAACCCTCTGGGGGCCATAGTATTTGGTTGTCTAATTGGTAATATGGCCAATGCTGTGTACTGAATTTGATGAGGAGTTTGGGTTCCACCAGGCAGCCCCTGTATGCTCACATTCACTTGACTTACACAAGAAGTCGGCTTCTCCCCGACACAGCCGTGGCTGTTTGTGCCTTTGATAGTCCGCTAGGCAAACATAGTAATCTAGGCTAGCCAACCTGAATCTGTCTCGCGTGTCCCTGCATCCATAATGTTTGTTTCCATTATCTATGGTACAGAAGAGATTTAATGGAATTTTAGTGGGATCCTCTTCATCAGGGATATCTCAATAGGAAAGACCTACACCGAGCTGACAAATGTCTGGGTGGATAGATGGCCACCAGGTCTCTAAGGGGGCTGTATGCGAGATAGACCATACTTCTTGTCTAGTAGGATTTGTGATCAGCCATTGCTGCTGAACGGAATGATGAGGGTTAGAACTACTGGCGGCCAAGGGGAGAGTCTATAGTCTTATCCACATAGCGAATACGCAATTTGAAATGGTTAGCAGGCTTTTCCAGTTTCCAACAAGAGTCTGGACACAGCGAAGGCTTGAGATGAGAGGCATGGATCCAAAAAGTGATTCCGTCTACTTTTACCGCTTTAGGTTTTATAAGTAGCACCTGGTATGTTCCTTTCCAGTGGGGTTCCAGGGATGAAACCTGATGTTGTCTTATGTAGACGAAGTCTCTTACTTGATATTGACTTAGAGTCCCCTCCTCCCAAGGTTGGTAGGCAGTGGCCAGCTGTTTCCACAGGTATCGCTGAGTTCTTTCAATGACTTTAAGTCTGTCAAGCAAGGGGGAGTGGAAGTTATCGTTAGGCCTTAGAGTTGGGGTTAGGTTCTTTACTGGATGATGGGCATCATAGAGAATTTCATAGGGGGTGAGGTTACACAAAGAAAGAGAGGGAGTATTTCTCGCATGAAACAGTGCATAAGGCAGGAGCATAATCCAATCTTTTATGCCGGGCTCTAAGCTTAATTTCGTTAAGGTCTCTTTAATGGTTCTATTTATGTTTTCTACCTGTCCTGAGCTCTGGGGTATATAAGCATAATGTAACTTCAAATTAATCCACAGGGTCCCAGTGAACACCTGACTTACCTGAGCCATGAACACCAGTCCATTATCAGACCGTATTGCCTTAGGCAGACCGTATCTTCCAGAAATATCTTTCAGGATCTTCTTGAAAACCATTTGTGCAGTTTGGTTGTTTTTGTTTGTGTGTGTGTGTTTGTGTGTAAGGCTTCAGTCCATCCTGAAAATGTATCTACAAAGACTAGGAGATATTTAAGTCCATACGTTGCTGGCTTAATTTCACTATTGTCCACTTCCCAAAATTGTCGTTTTCTGGTTCCTCGTAGGTGCTTTCCTCTAGGAAACTGTGAGTCGGTTAGTGGAAAACTCTGTTCTTAATCCTACAGGAATGCCTGCAGTTTCATTGAACCAAGGTGAGTGAGTTGGTGTACATTTTTAACGTAGTGTAGGGCTTGCTCTAATTGCAGCCTGAGCTCAGTGAAGTTGAGGCGTTCAGTGTCAGTGTCCATAGATGTTATCAAAAACTTCCTGGTGATCAGGGGTCCATTGGAATTGGGCATCTCCCATTAACACCGGGTATAAAGGAGCAGCTAAAGACGCAAACCCAGGTATCCATAACCTGCAAAAGCCAGCAGTCCCAAGAAACTCTCTGAGTTGTCTCCTGTTAGATGGGGGTGGTATCTACACAATGGTTTGTTTTCTGGGCTCAGTGAGCCATCGTTTACTGCCCCTAAGGTAACAGCCCAGGAAGATTACTTCATGCTAGCAAATTTGGGCTTTTTTGGCCGAAACTCTATACCCAAGTTGAGCAAGCTCATATAATAGTGCTTGGGTCCCAGACTCACAGTTTTCCTTGGTGTTGGCTGCCAGTAGCAGGTCATTCACGTATTGAAGCTGGGTGATTTGGGGTGCATAGTTCTGAAATTGCGGAGATCTCTGTGGAGGGCTTCATCAAAGAGAGTGGGGGAGTTTTTGAACCCCAGTGGGAGTCTAGTCAAAGTTAGTTGACCAGACGTTCAGGTTTCTGGGTCTACCCACCCAAAAGCAAACAGCAACTGACTATCTTTATGCAGAGGCAAGCAAAAGAAAGCATCTTTTAAGTCCAGAACAGTATACCATTTCCGCTCAGGGTTCAGAGTGCTAAGCAGATTGTACGGATTAGGTACCGTGTGGTGAATGTCCTGCACTCTGTTGTTGATCTCTCTTAGGTCTTTAACAGGACAATAGTCCCCGGTTCCTGGCTTTTTTTTTCTAGTAGCAGGGGAGTGTTCCAGGCCAATTGACAGGGCCTTAGGAGCCCTAAGTCCAGATATTTCTGAATATGGGGCCTTATCTCATCTTTAGCTTTTTTTGCTTAGAGGATATTATTTGACATTGATTGGGGAGGCTGAGGTTTTTAACTCCACTGTTATTGGAGGTTGTTTCACGGCCAGGCCTAACCCAGCAGTTTTTGCCCAGGCATCTGCGTAATCTGTTATCCATTTCTGGTGTAGCTTGCCTGTTTGATCAGTCTTGGGGGGTGTGAAGAGTGGAAGTTCATCTTCTACTAATATAGTTAAAGCCGTGACTATAGGAGTTTTTACTGAAGAATTTAGAAATTTCATTTGGGGGCCTTCAGGGTTAAAAGTTATTTAGGCCAAGAGCTTGGTGAGCAGATCTCTGCCCATCAATGGGTCCAGGCATTCCTGGATTACTAGGAAGGAGTGATAGATTTTTCCTTTCCCAATGTCCATGGTCCTCTTAGTAGTCTAAGTCCGATATTTACTGCCATTAGTTCTTTGAACTACAGACCTTTTATTTGATAGAGGGCCCAATGGGGCCTTAAGGGCTGAGTATACTGCTCCTGTTTTCATTTCAAAGTTTACTGGGGTCCGCTACACTTCAAAAGTTACCCTGAGCTAGGGGAAGTGATCTGAGCCCCAACTTTTTTAGTCATGCTCCAGAGTCAGAATGGCTGGCTGGCGTGGCTGTCTCTTTATAGGGCACTCTTTGGCCCAGTATCCTTTTTTTTTACAGTAGGCACATTGATCTGAGGCCAGGGGTGGCCTCTGGCATGGCCCCAGGTATCCCTTCCTGTCACCTTACGTCTTAATTTCTGGCCTCTTTCTTGTTGTGACCAGGATCTTGGTCAATCCCTTAGTCTGTCTTTTGCTTCTCTCATCCTTCCTTTGCTCCCTTTCTTTCTCCCTGTTTCTCTCTTATAGTATATTTTCTCGGCTTCTCTGACTAAATCTCTCTTTTAAATTTTTTTAATATCCATGGCAGCTTGCCCAATTAAGGCCATTGTTACAGATGAATTTTGATCCGCTGCCTGAGGATCGAAAGGAGTATATCTCTTATATGCCTCCATAATTCTTTCTAGAAACAAAGAGGGAGATTCATCAGGCCTTTGAATAATTTCTCTTACCATGGCCAAATTAGTTGGTCACCTAGTAGCCCCTTGGAGACCTGCTATTAGAGCCAGGCAATAATTGGACAGATGCTCTTTATCTTCAAAGGTGTTGGGGTTCCAGTTGGTTTGGTTTAAGGGTAAGCTGGCTTTGATTATGTTGGGAAGTTGTGTTGGTCGCCAATCAGGTCCGAGGATTTTTTTTTTAGTTTCTTGGAGGTTTTTCTCTTATTCCTCTGTCATAAAGAAAGTCCCTAGGAGTTGTTGGCAGTTATCCCAAGTAGGCAGGTGTAAAAACGTTGGCGAGTTCTCTGAGTTCTTTTAGCCGGGCCAGCTTCCTCCAGGGAAGGAGGGGCTCTGTGTGCCACGGGACAGTCATCTGGATGGTGCTGGGCCATCCTAGCTTCTTGGAATGGTGGAGAGGCTGAGTCAGCAGCAGGGGAATCACTTAGAGGGTGTTGGGAGTTGGGGGATGAAGGCAGAGGATAAGGAGGGGGAGGAGAGTCCAGTAGAGTCTTGAGACTCATGGAGAACAGAGGGTGCAAGAGGAGGAGCAGAGAGTTAAAGAGATAGAATCGTGGGGGAAGGAGTAGGAGCGGGTGCAGGGACAAGGAAAGGCTTCATCCTTGCAGGAGGAGATTTGTAGAGGTCCTGACAAGTTAAGATATATGGCTGTTGATCTGGATGTCTACGTGGCCCCTGCTAAAAGACAATATCTCGAACTTTTCAAATTAGTGCGAAGTAGAAAGATCCTTCTAGGGGCCATCCGACTACAAAGGTGGGTCATTCTGAGACACAGAATCTGCCAGATCCGGCATTTTACTGAAAAAGAAAGATTCTGAGCCCTTAAGCAGACTTTGGTCTAGTGATCAAGGGTCAGGAACAGAGGCATTGAAGTGCTCTGTCCCATAATGAAATATACACAGACAATAAAAGCAATGACACATGACACAGACAAGACAAGACAATAAAGACAGGCAATGGACGTCCAATACTGAGACCAGGACTGAGTAGCCGGCAAAATATGATGGGCTGCAATACCGAATCCGAAACAAAATATCACTGAATCAAGGAGACTATTGTTCCTCGATTTCATGAGTTCATCCCCCAGGGACATGGCCTGTGGCTCTGTGACATGTGTGTCAGTCACCGTGGGAGAGAGCTCACGCTCTACCAATAGCCATTTTGTGAAACCCTAACCTGAATCCTGAAACCAGAAAGAGGGGCCTTATTTACCCCCAGAGGAGCCCGTTGGGGGTCTTTCATCTGCGGCTGCCGGATCTCACTGGGGCCACGAGATGTAAAGATCGGGCGAGGGTCGGTTGAAGAGACCACCAAGAGACTGTCTCATGCAACAGCAAAGGCTTTATTGGGAGTCCGGCATGCAAGGGTTCAGAGCTCTCTTGAATAGAGCAGAGAGCCCTGAGAACAGCTTAAGAAGTGCTTATATATTTTCCTTGGAGAGGGCAGGGAGGGAAGTTTATTGATGGGTAAGGGCGAGTGGGCGGTTTGCGTGCAACTGGTTGACCGAGTACAATCTGCAGTTTGGCAGTTGGGGACAGCACATTCTGGGAACAAGAATAGCAAACAGTTCTCAAGATTTCAACAGTGTTTTGTTAAGCATACAGAAAATCAAGAAGTGACAAGTACCTATTTTATTAACCTTTCAATATAAGTATGAAAACAGAAATATAGCTAAGATTTGAAGCCCAGAAGTTCATTGGGCTCTTGATTGGTATACTTAGCGTTGAATTACATTCTGTAGTGATGTCCCAGAAATATGGATATACAATGGCATAGGACCTTATACATTCTCGGAGGTCAATTCCAAAACACAGACTCTAAGGGGAATCACACCAAAGTTCAATCCAAGGTGGACCCAATTATCTCTTCCAACAGCCACACAAATGACCACAATTAAAACCAAGACACTCCCACATGCCACTCATCTTCTTCCATATAGACACTCACCATAACTTCTGGCAAGAGGATTCCATGAGAGGCGCAGCACAAGACAGTGTTCCAAATAAGCTCCCTTTCCCCTCATTTGCCAATAGTCAGGGTGGCCTGGACACCCTCCCTGTGAACCAGGAGTTATCAAACAGGTCTGCCATTAATACAGCTCTGTTTTCCAATTTGAGGCCTACTGACTGTGGGGTTTAGATTCTTTATTTGAATTGGATTCATAAGAAAACCCAAGAACCTATGGGCTAGCATCTGCAGGGCTTTGAAGAACTCATTTGACCCAAAGGATCCCTATTCTCACTTGATGTAGGTAAGGAACCTTACAGAGGAATGTGAGGGACTTCATCCACAGTGACTGATTTTTGGCCATTTTGATTTTGGATCCACACATGGGATCGTTCTTTAGATCAATCAGGTGCTGAGAATCTAAGCCACAGGCTCACACAGGACCAAGAGGCTGATTCAGACACATCCCTTTACAAAGCAATTAAGCAAAGAGCCACAGGTGATGCCCATTCATTTCCGTTTGAAAACTGTTTTCTTCAGGATTCACAAAGGCGTGGCCTCAGGCAAAGAACTTACTGACATTCAGGGCAACAGAAAAATAGGCAATCAAAAGGCCCATTGCAGGGGTTCTCCACTGAGACTTTCCTGGTCACATTGATATCTGAGTTTTCTGAGATGCTTGTCATTCCCTTCAGCTATCCAGTACATGTCCATGTCACAGTGCTTGGAGGTGGTACATATCGTGGACTCAAAATCATGAGCCTATTTTGGAGAGTGGCTAGATTTCAGGAAGAAAACAGGAACTTAGGAATATAGCAGGTGTTGCCCATCGATATGGCAAGCCCTAGTGCATTCATAAATTGGGCAGGATGAATGCTGGGAAACTTTCTACTAGACAGGAAACATCCATTGATGCATTCTCTTTTTCTAATGTCTACAACCATGGACACAGTGAGATACACAGACATAGAAACACTGGCCTTGTTAAACAACTTACTAGAAACAGTTCACTCCAAACCAAACAAACCGACTTTCCTACCTATTCTCAGAACATGGGACAAAACCACAAACACACATCCACACCCACAAAGGCACCTCCTTCCCCCAAATAGGTCTCTCACTATCCGGAGTGTCCTCTGACTGCTGGGCCATAGTATGTTTCCCCGATATGGCCTATCCTGTCTCAGATCTGGACTCCATGTCCAACTCTGTGAAGTGGTCAGGAGCCAGCTGTGAGCCAGTACCTGCTTTTTTAGGAAAGGCCCCTCTTCAGAGTACTCCTGGCATTTGGCCATCCTCACATCAGTAGGTACCAAGAAAGACTGACTCTGTCCTTGCTAAATTGAATCAAGTGAGACCACTAGGACTGGGACTGGGACTGACTCTGTGTGCCTGGCTTCCTGCATCCCAAGTTCAGAGATTTCCATTACCAAGGAAGTGAGGTGAGGTTGCATCCTTCAGGAACTGAATGAGGTCACTGCCTTGGCAACCACTTTGTCCAAACAGTTGCTTTCAAGCGTACCATGAGAAGGAGGCTTACCCTACTTTCTGTGGCACTTTCACAAATTAGAATGGTATATCAACCATAGGCACCAAGAAACAGCTCTCCACACAGGCCTGATTTGGTCCATCTTCTCTATATTAGGAAGAGAGCCTTTAGTCCGGGGAGCACTGCAGTGAACCTCTGCACTAAAACTATTAGCAAGCACCTGGTGGAGGAGTCCTCCATAGGTAAGGGGCGCCTTTATAACATCTGATATGCGGTTAAGGGAGATCTTTTCTGATGACAGAGATGTGGCCTGGGGAGGCTCACATATACTCCTTTCCAGGAGAGTAACGAGAATCTTTCTGACCTCTGTTCTGTTCTGTAGGGAATTCCTCTGGAACTGTAGAGAGGGGCCGACAGGCACGCACGCGCTCCTACCCTGGAGCTATAGCAAGATGTTGCACTGTTCCACTGTTTTTCTGTTTAGGCGCCGGTTTTCTGTTTTTTGTGTTTTGTTTTGTCTTCTATTTTTTTGATTGTTTGTTTGTTTTTGTTTGTTTTGTTGTGTGATTTCAGTGGTAAAAACTTAAGTATTTTGGACGTAAAAATGGGTAATAAAGAGAGTAAGCCTGACGCCCCTTTGGACTGTGTTTTAGGGAACTGCGATGAACTTTACCACCCTTTGTTAAGCAGGATGACAGAAGCTCCTAGCTGGCTGCCTGGAGCACACCCATTGCAGAGGGCAATGCTTGCTGGGGACCTAAGAACTGAGCATCTCCCAGGTTAACAAGTGAAACTCCTTTAAAACCCCTTGTCGCTCCAGATCAAGAGAGTCACAACATTTGGCAGAGTCCCCTGTGTTTCTCCTTTGTTCGCAAAGTAATAAACCTCCCTTTTTCTTTTTCTCAAAACTCAGTCCTCATTATTAAATTGGTATTAATTGGCTTCAAGTTCAGGAATCAAACTTTAATTTACAAATTTGGTACCCCCCCTCCTCCCCGGAACTTTGTGAGAGCTGTCTACTGGAATATTAGGAGATGAAGCATGCTTGGTGTGGAACTGAACAAGAGGAGCTAATCCTGTAAGTAAAAGGAAGGACTGAGGGACTCCCAGCAGCTGCCAAAGCCCTGTTGATTCAGGGAATTACCTCCTTCCTTTCCGCACTGTAAGAATTATGCCACCTCTGTCTTGTTAACAAAGAGAAAAAGAAAAAGGGGACACTAAATGCAGTGAAGTCACCATGGAGACACTCTATTTTACATTTCAGGTTGCCCCTCTGTTAAAACATGTGGTCCGCCCCCTGTGGATATCTATGGTGCACACTGGTGTAGGAGATTTTTCTCTTATCTGCTCTGGTTTAATGGGTTCTCTCTGACAGCCATAGTCTGGACCTCCTTTCTGTCTGTCTTGTGTCTTTGTATCTGGCCCTTTAAGACATGTGCAATAATGTGTTGATATTATAAATTGTTTCTTGGGAATGATCTTAGCTGAATGTGTGTCTAAATGATGATGTTTTATTTTAACAATCTGGTATCTGAATGGGTTTTTGAAGCATTGCACAATCTTGCAGTTAAAAGTCGGGTTTAGGTAATTGTTTAGTTTATGATTTCAGATAATTCATGCCAGAGAACTTAAATACTTAGGATGGAAAACTGAAGAACTCTACTTCCAAGTTGGCAAGTAACTTCCCAATCATACAGTCTTTTTTTCACCAATTTTGAATTGGATAGCCTGGGAAAATATCACTGTGTGTACCAGTGCATTAATTTGGACAAGGATAGTAAATCATAGAATGGTATCTGTTGACAAAACAAGATGTAAAGATATAAAATTTTGTGAATTGTATCTTAAATTTATATCATAATTTTCAACATCCGAACCTCAAAATTATGGTTAAAATGCCTTAGGCCTGAGGTGACTGCTCAGAATAGCAGTTTTTCCTGCTCCTTCCAGACCTCAGACATGACTTATGTTGAAATGTAAATGAAAGAAGCCTGCACTCTTAGTAGGAGACTGATTTGAGGCCTAAGGGGGAAAAAAAAGGTAAATTGTATGGTATTTACTAATTACTAGCCAGTCACTTTTTCTAGGACTCTTTTTTTTTCCTTAGATACTTTTTTTTTTAGCTCATGATTTTGAGCATACAGACCTAGGTTAATGTTTTTCAGATCAGTTCTATCTTTGACCAACTGTAGACATTTTGAAACATTGCAATGGAGATTTCACCTGAGAAAAGCTACAAGGCCTTTACTATTATTATGTGTGCACACTTTTGTTATGTGTTGTATGTCTATATATACATATGTCCGTATATCATATATATGATACACAAACTAACATATACAAGGAGCGCTCATAAAAAAGCGCTCATTAAAACAAATTTAAATAGGAGATCCAAAGATCTTTAATTCACGTGATTTAAATGTTTCAATTTAAATTGGATAAACAGATAAAAATCAATGTCTTCAAATTTAAGCTTACAAATTTTTCTAGGTGTTCAAAAATCTAATAAAATATTAATATCTACAAAATGTCTAATATGCCTTGGTACTAGGACCTTTCCTTCAACATAAAAATGGTTTACACTGTCAATACATTTCTCTAATATTTTGATAAATAAATAAAGTAAATTTGATTGGGATTACTCATTCATGAGTACTTTTGTTAGATATCTGATTGATTTACTAAGGTCTGAATAAGTTTTTATTAAAGTCTGTATAAGAATATAAAAATCAGTCATGTGTTAATGAGACAGAAATTTCTTAAAACATAAGTTTACCCATAACGTTGTGTTTATTAAGTTTTATTTTCTCTAGAGCAAGCAACCATAAAAATTAAACAACTGATTAAATAAGAACTGTTATTTTAGAGCACTGTACTGCCATTGCTTTAAAAGCTAAACTTGGTTAATGTAGAAACATCAATGTAATTTTGATGCTATCAATGTTTTCATATCTTATATGTATTCAAGTCTGTAAGGTAGAAACTTTAAAAGAGCATTATATCAAGCTGGTGCTCTGAAGTTTTATGGTAAAAAAATATATTGGGGATTTATTTACCTGTTATCAATAAGATATGTAAACTTTTATGTTACTTTTTACATTGGGGAAAAATTTAAATGTATTTTTTAGTTAATGAGAGCCTAATCGATGTAAAGGTTAAAAACTTTCAGCCTTTCTTTAATTCATGTTTTAAATGTGATATCATATGGTGTTAGCTAATGTTCATGTGACCTCAAACAATTTATGTAAACTTTGTCAAATGATATTTATAAATAAAGATTATCTTTAGAACTAAAATACTTAAGATTTATAAAGAGCCCTGCCTTACCTGAGATAAGGCTCTGTGTCTCATGTTACTACATGTGAGAATGACTACAAAACCAGTAGGTCAGATAATATTTCTTTAAAGTTATGTTAAAAAGTTGGTTTTTTTAAGGTCAATATTCCTAGGATCTCAAACAGGGGATATAATGTATAACTCAGCCAAAAAATTCAGGGTAGTTATTACACAAGCCAACTATTTTTACTTTTGTTAATTTTATTTTGAAATTATTTTATAAGTGATCTAAAGATTCTCTGTTACTGTTTTACAAACGTGTTGCTTTAAGAACACAACATGGGTTTATTCAAGATAATAAGTCATTACTTACAATACAGACAGAAAAATACAGTTCCCAATTAATAAAAAGATAATGATATAGTTATAGACATTAAAGCCCAGTACTCTTAATATAAGGCTGTTAAAATTTATTTGCTGGATGTTTAAGATTAGGATTTAAAATTAAAGTTAAATGAAAAGCGCCAAGAAAACCAATATTTGGCTTTTGCCCTCTGAGTCAGTCTGAATCCAGGGAACAGGGAACTTCTCTAAAGAGCTTTGAAACTCTGAGCCACATAACCTCCTCCTGATCAGGGAGATTAATGAGACCACTGGAGAACAGAAAGCCAATCAGGGTATTTGTTATGAAGAGGAGAGTCATCAAAGAAAGGAGACATCCATGATGCTTCCGAGGGAAGCCAAATGGTCAAGCAAGATCTGGACCCACCTAGCGCAAATGGCACTAGCAGAACTGAGAATCTGCTCTCAAGTTTCCCCAGAATTGACTCCCATAAAAGCTCAGCTGACTGTTAACAATAGATGGAAACAAAAGTCAGTTTGACTGCTTCATCTTAAACACTTAGCAAAGACAGTTAAGAACAAAATACATCCATTACTGGGCATTTTAAATTATAATAATAATAATATAATTTTAAGGTATGCACTTTATGTTTGCCTCCCAAAATAAGTAAGACTGGTGGCTACAAAGAAGAATTCTCAGAAAGGAATGCCTGATACTTATAAAAAGAGACTATCAAGAAGACCTGCCACAGGGATACGTTTTCAGTTTAAGGCCTACAGATATTCCTAACCTACACAGGTAGGCTTGGTGTTTGCTAGTACAATTATCCATCCCTGAGTAACAGAATTAAAGGTTTCTCTAAGAGACACAGAGGTCATACTAGTAAAAAGATTTTACAAGATCAGATGACATTAAATTATTAAACTGTATCTTATGGGGAGGGACAAGTGTAACAGTACAAGTTAAGTTGACAGTCCGGATAACTGGGGATATTAAAGACTGGTGATGGAACTTATATACAGTGACATGTTCCAGCTGCTGCAACATTTTTTCAGTACTCATGGTTTTTGTTTCTCTCATAGAAGAACCCATCCCCAGATGGCTTTACAACCTGTTCTTCCCCAATTAGACTTCAAACCGAACTGACTTCTAAAAGGCAACTCATGTCCCTCAACTGACTTCTAAAAGGCAACTCATGTCCCTCATGCCATGCCCACTCATGTCACCCTGTCTCAGGTCAGAAGAAGAAAAAATGAGTGACACCACTCTTCTTAAAACAATGGAGAGAAAGATAAATAGACTATCAATATAAGTAATTAATTAAGTCAGGTAAAATCAGGGAGATCGGTTTTGGGTGAGTTCTAAAAATTTGGAGACTCTTACCTGAGGGATTAAAATTTCCTCAGTGCTCTTCCCGTAATCTATCAAAGATTTGAAAGGGACACAAAGAAAAGGGGGGAATGATAGACCCAACCTGATCTTTAATTAAAATTGGGAGCCATCTTGCCAAAAAGCCATGAAAAGATAATTTTGGCTTTTGCATAAATCACTTCAAATTCTAAACCTGCTTGGAATGCCTGCCCACGCCTGGAACTCACCCATGCCCGGCTCTCTGACCAGATAGCAGCCCTCTCTGAAACTTTAGTGACACATCATAAATATTTGCCTTCTCTGTCGAGACAACAACCCTCTCTGAGGCTCTAATGGTCTTCATGAACTCTGATGTATGGACAGCAAAAAAAATGTAGACTGCCATTAGTGTGATGTTTGTCAGAGTTCTGTTATCTGTAAACCCCCTTTTGTGTAATTTTCTGGGCTATTAAGCTGCCTGTAGGAAAGCTGGGGTTGCTGTCTTATTCCCGCCATTTTGTGAGGGAGAGGCAGCACAGCCGGTGGAAATAATAAGCTTAATTTAATTTGATTTTAATTAGAGTCAGTGGTCTTTTCTTGTGTCCTGGTCTAACAGGTAATCACTCCAAAAACATGGAGCTCTGCTGGCCTAAACACTTCTTGAGAAACTTCCTCTGAGTTTGGGCACTTGAAATATATGTTGTTGTAAGGAGCTTTAGCTTCCTTTCTAGTGATACCATCAAAGCTGAGTCTGCATCTATGTGACCTGGAGGACATGGTTTCTTGTATTCTAATGAACATGAGGCAGCAGTGCTGAATTTTCTGTTTGTAGGTAAACTGTGGCCACTGGATGCTAAGTGTCTCCCCGTGTGGACTGTGAAGCCATTTGGTCATCCTCCACTTTTTGTGGTGTTTCTTGCTGCTGTACTGGGAGTTTGGTATATGCTTTATGAAATACAACGAGTTCAACAGGAACCCAGTGTTGGAGGGAGTTCTGTCACTTGTGGTGGGTCAGGGTCTGAAGGAGAATGCACAAACCAGGCTTTTATCTCACAGAGCTTGCCCCCTTGTCCTTAGAAATCTGACTCTGAACTTAGCCCAGAAACCTCTCCATATAACATGATGCCTTTACATAGAAGGGTCTGCTGGCTGCACCATGCCAGTCACAAACCATTTGGAAAGCAATGGCAAATCCTCATGGCCACACCACATATGTATTATCACACACCTACCCACCACTGCAATAGGCCCACTACTCAGCAGGCTCCAACTTACTGGCATCTTTGTTCTACACCATTTTCATGAAACCCGGTCAATCATGGCATTCTCTGGTACACTCATGATCAGCAACAAGACATCTAAAGGTTCTCCAGTGCCACCTGGTTAAGGGAATTTCAAAGATTTCATTGTATTTATCTAGCCATTTTTCTTGGATGAAGTTGGAGGCACTGTGGGTTTCAGTTTATTCAGGAACTATTAAATGTGAGGAAGCTATTTTCATTAAATTCTCTGGAGAAATCTCACAGGCAAGTCTTCCCATAGAGTGGTCAAAAGGTCACATGAAGCCAAGCCCATTGAGGTCTTTAATGTGACGTCCATGGGTGTTCTGACTGTCAACTATGGCTGCCAAATCTTTCAGAATAAAATCATGTGATATCCTAGCTGATATTCCAAGGCTCTGTGGAAAGCCACCCTGGTATTTGATCTCAGTTTCCAAGGGCGAATCCCATGCGTGGCCTCCTAAAATCTGAATGCAGTTTATGGCAATATTTCTCTGAGATCAGTTCCAGAACTCAGACTCTAAGGGGAATCACACCAGAGTTCAAGCCCAGATAGACCCAGTCATCACTTCCAACCGCCAAACAAATGACCACAATTAAAACCAAAACACACCCACAAGGCCCTCATCTTCTTCCATATAGACACTCATCATAACCTGTGGCTGGAGGTTTCCATGAGGGACTCAGCCCAAGACAGTGTACAAAATAACCTCCCTTGCCCGTCATTTGCCTAAAGTCAGGGTTGCCTGGACACCCTTCCTGAGAACCAGGAGTGATCAAATAAACCTGCCGTAAATACTGCTCTGATTCTCCAATTTGAGGCCTCCTGACTCTCGGGTATAGATTCTTTATGTGAATTGGAATCATGAGAAAACCCAAGCACCTATGGGCTATCCTCTGCAGGGATTGAAGAACTCATTTGACAAAAAGGATCCCTATTTTCACTTGATGGAGATCAGGAATCTTACAGAGGAAAGCGAGAGACTTCGTCCACAATGACTGCTTTTTTGGCCATTTTGGTTTTGGAAGCACACATGTAATTGTTCGTTAGATCCATCAGGTGCTGAGAATCTATTCAACAACCTCACACATGGCCAAGAGTCTGATGCAGAGACATCCCTTTCCAAAGCAATTAAGCAAAGATCTACAGCTGATGCCCATTAATTTCCATTGAAAACCGTTTGTTCAGGCTTCACAAAGGGGTGGCCTGAGGCAAAGACCTTTCTGACATTCAGGGCAACAGAACAATAGGTAAGCAAATGGCCCAAGGCAGGGTTTCTGGAATGATATCTGAGTTTTCCGAGATGATCCCATTCCCTTCAGCTATCCAGTACATAGCCATGTCACAGAGCTTGGAGGTGGTACATGTCTTGGAAACAAAACCATGAGCCTATTCTGGAGAGTGGCCAGAATTCAAGAAGAAAACAGGAATTTAGGAAGACAGTGGTTTTTGCCCATCCATTAGGCAAGCCAAAATCCATTCATAAATTGGGCAGGATGAATGTTGTGAAGCTTTCTACTATTCAGGACACATCCATTGATGCATTATCTTTTCTAATGTCTACAACCACGGACACAGTGGGATAAACAGACATAGAAACACTCACATTGTCAAAAGCCTTACTAGAAACAGTCCACTCCAATCCTAACAAACCGACTTTCCTACCTATTCTCAGATCATTAGACAAACCACAAACTCACACACACACCCTCAAAGTCACCTCCTTCCCCCAAGTAGGTCTATGACTATCCAGAGTGTCCTCTGACTGATGGGCCATAGTATGTTACTCCAAAATGGACTGTCCTATGTCAGATCTGGACTCCTTGGCCAACACTGTGATGTTGTCAGGTGCCAGTGGTGAGACACTACCTGCTTACTCAGGAAAGGCCCCTCTTCAGACCTTCCTGGCATTTGGCCATCCTCACATCAGTAGTTACCAAGAAAGACTGATGCTGTCCTTGGTAAATCCAAACATGTGAGGCCACTGGGACTGGGACTGGGACTGCCTCTGGGTGCCTGGCTTCCTGGATCCCTAGTTCAGAGAGTTCCATCACCAAGAAAGTGATGTAGGTCACTTCCTTCAGGAACTGAATGAGGTCACTGCCTTGGCAACCACTTTGACCTAACAGTTGCTTCCAAGTGTCCCAATTGATGGAGTCTGCCCCTACTTCCTGTGACACTTTCACAAGTTTGAATGGTATATCAAACATAGGCACCCGGGAACAGCTCTCCACACAGGCCTGGTATTGTCCATCTTCTCTACATTAAGAAAAGAGAGACTGCTTCAGACACACCCCTTCATCCTGACCAGGTTGTTTGTCGTGGAAGATGACTTTTGCTCTCTCAGGTCCTTCATAGCTTCCTATATCTTCCCCAGGGTTCATTTCTGCATGGACCTTTTTGTTTCTCAGCAGGTGGAAGATTTCTTACATTCCTGTATTGTAAGACCAACTCTGTCCCTGCTTTTCTGTAAAGTTAGATTGAGGGAACAGAGTATGGTTAGGGTTAATAACATGTTTGATTTGGCTTAGGAATCATTCTGCTGGATGAATAATGTTATTGGGAACCTGCGATATTTATAAGAATATATAGAGGGGAAATATATGTATGAAAACAGAAATCTAGGTAAGATTTGAAGCCCAGAAGGGAATTGGATCCTTGATTGGGATACTTAGGTTTGAATTATGTTATGCACATGTGTCTCAGATAAATCTATACACAATGGCATAGGACCTTGTACCTTGGATGATTGAATGTCAAAGAAAACATCCAGTCGAAAAAGGATAGTTGGTAGGATTAGGAAGATAGTTGGTAGGATTAGGAAAAAGAGTGAGTATAGGATTTGGACAAAAAGTTCTTTAGCAATAGGGTTTCGGGTAGAGAGAAAATGTAAATGTCAGCAGATGTGAAGACTCAGTCACAATGATGAACTGGGGAAAATATGTAGGAAAGCAGATATCAATAGAGACATTAGAAAATCAGGCAAATGATAAAGTGATCGATAGGATTAGACATTTTCAACAGGCTTGAGTTTGAATAAATAATATTAGGAAGAAACAAATATGTAGTCACCAATAGGATTGACATTTGAGAGCATTAGGCAACCTGGACATGGGTGATGTTCATAATACATACTCACATTCCATTTAGGATTTGGTACAGTCGTAAGTGTGACTTTGCATTTTGTGGCCAGAATATTACTGTGATAAAATGTATATGTAGATCAGGTGACATGAGTATTTGTTGCACCATTTCTGAGAGCAATATTTTGAAGAGATATAAATTAGTATTGGGGGCACAAATAGGTGTACCATGTGTGTATGAATATAGAGAGAATGCATGAATAGACCATACTGTGAATAAATAATATAACTGTTTCCAAATTTAGAAATTGGAATAAATTGATATCCCAAAATACACAGGAAATCTTACATTGATATACATACATTCATTCCAACCAGTTATACATCTAATGGTAATATTAGGGTTGTAGTTTATCATAAAATGTGTGTGAGTTTTGCTTCCAAATTGATTATGGAAATCGAAAATAATGTGTTTGGAAAGAAGTCTCATGAAATAACCAGTCAAAAACAAGGAGGAATACATGTGTTCTGAAGCAGGAAGTGATTGAATGTGTTACAAATGTCTTTAAATTTGTGAACTTGTGGATGAAATGTATATTCTACGATGTATAAAAACTGAAGAAATAGTAATGTACCAGTGTTGAATTAAAATGAACATCAAAATACACATCATGTCCCATAGAAATCTACTTTCATTGATGTTAAATTGGGTCAGTTACTGTAGAAATATAAGGCTTTGTTTGCACCATTCACTGAAGTGAGTTTTCAGTTCTAGGAAACAAATATGTATTTCAGGTGCATGAATATTTCTAAAAACAATCTTATGAAAAGTTGATTATAAAACCACATACATGAACATGAGTGAATTATTTAGGGAGTGTATAATAAGACACATATATTTCATATTTTGAAAATTATATATATATAAATATATATATATATATATATATATATCACAGATACATTAGAAATTAGCAATATATATGCCAATCAAAATTCATCATGAAATATATATCATTCACAGATCCAAAAATATTAATTTTACTAAACATGGATTTATGTATAATGTTTTTCAACTAAGAAGCTCACTCATAGTTTGAATTTTCAGTTCCAAAAATATTTAGGAGGAGTGATCTCTTCTCATACTTTGTATCTCCCAAGTTAGCCACCTCACAAAAATGTACGTGTGATACCAGGTAGGATTTTATATGTGCATATAAAAATACATGTGCTAAATTGGCTACAGAAAAAGGGAGACAGAAATTCACATATGTGTTAACTTTAAAAACACATGGAGGACTATTTCAACAAAAAATTAACAAGATTTATAACTCCTACCCTATATCATGCAAAAGGCAAGACCAACTATACGCCATGCCTCCTCTCAACTGCTTGTATTTCTATTCTGTTTGGGTTATATTTCTCCATCATATTAGGATTAGTAGTCAGAGTCTAGTAGGTTATGTGTTAGTGTCAGGGATTCAGTATTTTGAATGGAAAATTGAAAAATGAATCCAATGTGTATGTAAATATGTGCTACACAAAAATCTTACCACTCTCATTCAGAACAATGCCTTGACAACACCTACGGCCCAAGTATGACACAATCAGAGGAGAAGAGTTAGAAAATCCGTGAATACATATATAGAATGGAATATGATCAGGAGTTCACAACCTTGGAAGTGGTAGAGGAGTTTCCAAAAGTAAGGGACAGGGTAAACCCTCCACAAACATGAAGGTCTGCTGGCCTAGAGACTTCTTGAGAAACTGCCTGTGAGGTTGGGCACTTGAAATATATGTTGTTGTCAGGAGCTTTAGCTTCCTTTATAGTGAGACCATAAAAGCTGGGTCTGCATCAATGTGACCTGGAGGACATGGTTTCTTATTTTCCAATGAACATGAGACAGCAGTGCTGAATTTTCCATTGTAGGTAAACTGTGGCCCCTGGGGGCTAAATGTCTCCCTGTGTGGACATTGAATCCATATGGTCATCCTCTATTTTCGTGGTGTTTCTTGCTGCTGTACTGGGAGTTGGGTATTTGCTTCACGAAATACAAGGAGTTCAACGGGGACACAGTGCGGGAGGGATTTCTGTCACGTGTGGTGGGTAAGGGTCTGCAGAAGAATACAAGAACCAGGCTTCTATCCCACATAGCTTGCCCCCTTGACCATAGCAACCTGATTCTGAACAATGTCCTGAAACCTTTCTATGTAACAAGGTGCCTTTACATATAAGGGTCTGCTGGCTTCACCATGTCAGTCACAAGCCATTTGGAATCCAATGACAGATCTACATGGCCCCACCACAGATGTTTTATCACACACCTGCCCACCATTGCTCTAGGCCCAGTACTCAGCAGGACCCAACATTCTGGCATCTCTGTTAAATACCATTTTCATGAAAACCAGTCAATCAAGGCACTGCCTGGTATACTCATTGTTGGGAAAAGTATAAACGGCAGCCATACCCCAGAAAAAAACCCCAACATGGTGCCTAAGGACTTCTTATTCCTACCTTCTTTTTTCTGCAGTGGTGCGAAATGTTTCCACCCGTGTGAACTCTCTTGCTGGCGCCAATTTGAAATCTCGCTGGTGGGAAACCTTAGCCCCAATAAGAACTAATTCCTGGGCTCCAGAGCTGATATCTGAAAGAACTTACCAATAAACGTTTTGCCTGCCATTTATCTAAGCCCTTCCATCTTCCCCTTAGTTCTATATAAGCACACAGCTTTTTGCAATAAAATTGGAATTCTCCCAGCGAAGTGCCTTTGCGTGGGAAGTTCTTTCATTCTGTTGCCCCGTGTGAGAATATGGGTGAGCTGTTTCTAACAAGAGCCCGTCCCCTGCCCCGCCAAGACACTCCGCCCTGGTCCACTCTTTTCAGATGCCGGCTTCCTGCACTCACAACAGATCTGATATATGTAAGCCTCCCCTGACCCTGGCTCTCCAACTCCCTTCAGGCTACCGCTGGTTTTGTGACCTTGATCATCTGGCACACTCTAGACGCCCTGTAGGGGGCAGGAAATTCCTGCCACTAAGACCTTTACCGGTCGCAGTGGACCCTCTGGTGATCCGTTTTCCTTTGGGGCGTGAGGCTTCTGAGTTTACATGAGAGGCTCTTTGGTTTTTTTCCTCTGCTGCCGCTGCCACTGCTGGCTAGAGTTGCTGTTTGCTGCAGGGCTGCTGTGTCTGGCTGAAGCTGCCTCTCTGCTCGGGGAAAACTGAACTCCCGTCCTGGAACTGCATTCTGCCGGAACCAGAGTTCTGTTTTCATTACTGACTTTTTCTGCTGCGTTCGAAAACTTTCCTGACGTCAGGTTGCCCGTGGCTCCGAACCCATTGGGACTCACAGATCGCACTTCACTGGTGACGACCAGGTAGAGCCCTCTGTATTTCCTCATGACGGCTGGTCATTTTGGGGACGCCCACCTGACCACCATTCGCCCTGAGCTTCCTGGAAGCTGTTCCAGCCCGGGTTTTCTCTTTGTCTCTCTCGCTTACTCTTATTCTCTCTCTCTCTCTCTCTCTCTCTCTCTCTCTCTCTCTCTCTCTCTCTCTCTTCCTTCTCTCCCTGTGACAATGGGCACCTCTTCATCTGTACCTGAAGCCTCACCTCTCAAATGTTTAATAAAAAATCTGGCCACACTCTCCCTCACACCAGACATCAAGCCCAAACTTCTAATCAAATTCTGTACCCAAGATTGGCCTACATATCCACTGGATAATGGAAATCATTGGCCTCCAGAAGGCTCCTTACATCCAAACTTTCTCTGGGATCTTTTTAACTACTGCCAGCATCTGAAAAAGTGGAGTGAGATTCCCTGCATTTAAGGTTTTAGCCTTCTCACACAGCACCCTGTCGCTGCTCCTCCTGCCCTCCCTCTCAGGTCCTCCTTGTTTGCAAACCCTTCTCTTCCCCTACTTCTACTCCTGACTTCACAGATTCTTCCTCATTCAGCCCAGCAGATTAACCCCCACCTTATCCCCCAGTCCTATCTGCCCCTTCTCTCCCGCTATACCCTCCTCTTCCTCTGCCTGATTCCAAGGATCCTCAGCCTTCCATTTCATCCTCCTCCCCTCCGCCCTCTTCTGCCTGCTCCACCTCCTCCTCTTCCAAAGAGACACTCCCTTCCCCTCCCTCTCCTTCCTGTCCGCCTCCTGCCTCTTTCAGTCCTCCTGTTACCAGGTCTAAGGGACTCCTTCCCACCCCCAAGACCATCGCACCCCTTTGTGAGGTAGCTGGTCCCGAGGGTGTCATCAGAGTCCACGTGCCCTTCTCCATGTCGGACATTACTCAGCTAGAGAGGAAGTTAGGCTCATTCACCACTGACCCCACCACTTACATTCGGGAGTTTCAATGGGTCCTGCAAGCATATAGCCTCACTCAACATGACATCTACATGCTCTTGGCCAATACACTTCTCCCTAAGGAAAGGCAATGGGTCTGGGAGCTAGCCCAAGCCCATGCTGATGAAAATCATAGGACCAATCCTAACCACCCCACAGGCCCTCATGCTGTCCCAGAGCAGTATTCTCTATGGGATTACAACACCCCTGAAGGCTTACAGTCTCGTGACCTTTTTACATCCTGCCTCTTGGCGGGCCTGAAAAAGGCCATCCGTAAGGCTGTTAACTTTAAAAAGGTGCAGGAGGTCATTCAAAGGAAGGAGGAAACACCTTCAGAATTCCTGGATAGACTAACCAAGGCCCTTCAACAGTACACAAACCTCAACCCAGAAACCCTGATGGCCGTCATGTCTTAATGACATATGTTCTGGCCCAAAGCTACCCTGACATTAAAGCCAAACTTAAAAAGCTTGAACAGGGCCCTGCTACTCCTTAGACCAAAATCTTCATTTTCAAGGTTTTTTATGATAGAGAGGATGAAAGTGAATGCCGTAGGCAGAGGGCTGAAAATGCCAAATTCCAAATGTTGGCCCAGGTCATTCAGAGAAGGCCATCACCACGCCATCCCAATATGACACCCCCGGGAGCTTGCTTCAAATGTGGTAAGGAGAGACATTGGGCCAGGGATTGTCCTTCACTGAGGACACCGTACAACCCCTGCCCAAAATGCCATCAAAGGGGACACTGGGGGGCAGACTGCCCAACAACCCAAAAGGGAGATTGGTCAGCCGCCCGGCAACCACAGCCTCTCTTGGGCTTGGCAGAGGAGGATTGACGGAGTCCTGGGCTTTCCCTCCGGACTATTACCATCAAGAATCAAGAGCCTAGGGTTACCTTCCTGGTGGATGGATGCTTCATTACCTTCCTCTTGGATACTGGTGCCGCTTTATCAGTCTTAAGGGAGTATTGGGGTTCTACCACACCCTCAAAAACTCCTATTGTCAGGGTAGGAGTTAAACAGATTTTCCCTCAAACCCCCCCATCATGTTATATGCAGGGATCCCTTTTGTCCTTCACTCACTTCTTTTTCGTTATGAGCCATTGCCCCATTCCCCTTCTGGGAAGGGACATACTCTCACTATTAAAAGTCACCATTCACATATCACCCCACACCTCTCCTACCTCTCATTTCCTCATGATGTTCCTAGGGGCAGATACACCTCCTTCATGCACTCCTCCATGACTCTCTAAACTAGTTAAGCCTGAGGTTTGGGACACAACTACACCCTTTATGGCTAAATGCAGTCCTATTCATATTGTCTTACGGGACCCTTCAAGATATATTAGTCAACCACAATATCCACTCACAACCACAGCCCTCCTCGAATTAGAACCCATCATCCAGGATTTATTATGAAAGGGGTATCTTAGGCCTACACACTCTCCTTTCAACACCCCCATTCTGGCACTTAAGAAACCTAACGTGTCCTACAGGCTGGTTCAAGACCTTCTCCTTGTCAACTCCTCTGTGGTCCCCATCCACCCGCTAGTGCCCAACCCTTACACCCTCCTCTCTCAGATTCCTGCCACTACTACCCACTTCTCAGTCCTAGATTTAAAAGATGCATTCTTTTCTATTCCCTTGTTCTCAGAATCTCAGAATATCTTTGCTTTTATGTGGACTGACTCTCACATCCACCATTCTCATCAGCTTTCCTGGACTGTCCTCCCACGGGGATTCAGCCCCCATCTCTTTTGCCAAGTTCTTGCCCAGGACCTCACATCCTTTCACCCGACCTGTCCTGACTCTATTCTCCTTCAATATGTCAATGACCTTCTTCTATGTAGTCCCTCTGGGAACACTCTCAATCCCACACCGCTCAGCTTCTTAATTTCCTAGCAGACAAGGGATATAGGGTGTCTCCCCACAAGGCACAGGTTTCCCAGTCTTCTGTCACCTCTCTTGGTTTTTGCCTTACACCCGGGAAAAAGGAAATAACACTGGATAGGAGGCAACTCCTCTCTGATCTTCCAGTGCCCCATATGAAAGCCAAAATACTATCATTCCTAGAAGTAGCAGGTTATTTTAGGGCCTGGATCCCAAATTATTCTCTTGTACCCAAACCCCTGTATGACCTAGCAAATGGACCCTCTAGTGAATCTCTTGTCTTCTCCCCCATCTACCACTTCCGCAGGCTTCAGCAACTCCTCTTAAAGGCACCTGCCCTTCACCTTCCTGATCTTTCAAGACCATTTCATCTATATGTCCATGAAAAAGGGGGGCAAGCACTTAGGGTCTTAGGTCAAAACTATGGGCCTACATTTGCACCTGTGGCATATTTTCCAAGAAACTAGACTCTACCATTCGTGGGTGGGCCCCTTGCTTAAGAGCTCTGGTTGCTGGACAAATTTTACACAAAGAAGCCTCTAAGCTGACTTTTGGGGCACCTTGAACTATCCACTCCCCACATCACTTGAAAGATCTTTCAGCTTATAAGGGCCTTCAAACCCTTCCTCCATCCAGAGTTCTGTTGCTCCTCACTTTCTTTCAGGAAAACCCTAATATTACTTTCCTCCCATGCTCTGCACTGAACCCTGCCTCACTGCTCCCAATGACTCCCACGTCTAACACACCAACTCATAATTGCTTGGAAACCTTAGATGATTTCCTCCGCTGTCATTGTTCCATTTCTGAGGAACCACTCACCAAGCCTGACCTTATCTGGTTTACTGACAGCAGTTCCTTTAGGCAGAACGGCACTCATTACTCTGGATACGCTGTAGTTTCAGCCACTGAGATTATAGAGGCCAAAGCTATGCCTTCAGGAACTACCAACCAGCAGATTGAACTTATAGCAGCCACTCGTGCCTGCCTACTAGCACAAGGCAAATCCCTCACCCTCTATACTGATTCAAAATATGTCTTCCAGATCTTATTATCCCATGCTTCAATATGAAAGGAGTGAGGCCTACTTACCACCAAAGGTAATGCGATCACTAATTCGGCTCTTTTAACCAATCTGATAGAGGCCTCCCACTTACCCACCCAGTTGGGAGTTGTCCATTGTAGGTCACATCAGAAGGACGGCTCTCTTATCACTGAGGGCAATGCCAAAGCTGACCAGGCGGCACGAATGGCTGCTACCACTTCCAATTATGGCCCCCATGGGGGACATATTATGGCCACTTTAGACAGCTCATCTGAAGCCCCTACTTCTTCCAGTAAGAACAAAAATCTTTTCAAGTTCCTTCATACTCTACACCATTCCAATTCTCAGTCTTTGACCCTTTTTTTACAGAGCTTCTTCTCCCTCAACCCTTCTGACATAGCCATGCTAGAGAATATAGCCTCTAATTGTCAGATCTGTCAGCGGACCAACCCTCATACTCCTTTAAGGCCCAAACCTTTCCCTTTCCACCAAGCCCGGAGACACATTCCCACTGCTGACTGGCAAGTAGACTTCACCAACATGCCCACAGTATGGCACACTAAATACCTCCTTGTCTTTGTGGACACTTTCTCTGTTTGGGTTGAGGCATTTCCCACTTCCAATAAAAAGGCTTCCACTGTAGCTTCAATCTAACTGACAGACATCATCCCCAGGTTTTGTATGCCGACTTCCCTACAATATGACAATGGCCCTGAGATTATTTCTAGGATCACAAAAAAGGTCTCTCAAGCCCTCTCTTTCAAGTGGCATTTCCACTGTCCATATTACCCCCAGGCTTCAGGGAAACTGGAAAGGGTAAATCGTACTCTAAAGGAAGTCCTTACCAAATTGACAATGGAATTAAACTTAGACTGGGTCAAACTCCTTCCCTTGGATTTGCTTCGAATCAGAGCTCTCCCTAAAAACCATCTTTACTGTGTCCCTTTGAGATAATGTATGGAAGACCTCTTATACCCCCTGGGTTGGTCATTTCACAAGGACCACTCACCCGAGATTTGTCTTTGCCTCTCTTGTTTCATCTCCGCTCCGAACACTGGAAATATCAGAACTGGCTTCTTCCAGACCCAGTCTCCTCTCCAAACACTCCTTCATTAACACCTGGGAGTCTAGTCTATTATAATACCCCAGAGGAGAAAGGGACTCTTGCACCAAAATGGGAAGGCCCCTATCCTGTCATTCTCTGTAACCCCATCACCGCCAAACTCTTCTTATCAGACAAGCATCTCACTCCCTGGATTCCCATTTCTAGGTTGAAGCCATATCACCAGGAGGCCCCACCTGCTGACGACAGGACCACCCCAGAGGAACTCCAAGAATCACCTCCTGAACCTCCCCTTTACTCCTGCTTTCCACACCCATCTCACCCATTTAAGTTGCGGCTCACACGGTGTTCCCTGCAGCCCAATTCCTCTTAAAGAAGGCACAATGAGCTCTCCCAACACCCTAGTCTTCTCTAACTGCTTGTTTTTTTGTGCTCTGCTTCTTTTCTGTGCTCTGTTGGGACTTGTCTTTACCCTCCTAACCTACCATGTATTTATTCACTCTTCGGGAACGATACTCAGAACATGGCATGCAGAAGGTCCGCGCAGTGGATGCAACTACTTGCTTCATCCACAACTGCACCTCTATTCCCCTAAAATTGTCACCTTCAAGGACCTTCGTCCCTGGTAGCTGGAACTGGCCTTTCATTTGCTTCCTTTTTAATCAAACCAAAGACTATTGTCATTGGTGGCCTGAGATATATAATGGGTGTCCCTATTGGTCATGCAGGTTCCATGATGAACGTGGTAGCTGTTCTTACCACTCACTTGGCTACCCTGAAGGGTGGACTTCTAGTTACCTAAAGTGGCATAAAGGCTCTTCATCCGATAACAATGGATCATATACTTCAGATACACCTGACCCCAAGGCCAAACGTTGGGGCTATGTTGATTTTGCTGTCTATGCTCGGACAACCTCAGCCAGACCCACAGGGTGGATGACTGTTGGCCGCACCCTGATTACGCCACCTAAGGCAACCATCCAGGTAGTCGAACACATTAAGGAGTCAGAATCAAAACTTCGAGATCTTATCCATAGCTCATCCAAAGAGGATTCAGAGCCTTCAACCCCCTAAGGTCCCCCTTCCACATGGCTCAATTTGCTACACCAAACTCTTCGATTATTAAACTCCTCCATTCTTTTGGTGCCTACTTCTCAGTGCTTTCTCTGTGCTTCACTTAGTCGTCCACTTCTAGCAGCGGTCCCATTAGCGGCAGGAAATATTTCAGCAAAAACGTACAATTTCTCTAAGTAAGGACAACCCCTACATGTGACACATATCCCACTGTGGGAAAGTTATTCCAACAATACTTTATTTCCTTTCATCTGTATCCACCTGCCAATAATGAATCCTTTACCCATTTGTTCCTTGAGCTATAGCACCCCATAGAGCCCTGCGTTTATGCAACCTGGACATTTCATCTGGTGTAATTGGTCTTTAAGTACCTCAACGATCAATGTCTCTGGCACCTGTATCTTGGTTACTGTAGTTCCTCTGCTTTCTTTGTATACTCCCACTGGATTCCGACAGTTGGCCCTACCTTCCCGCACCCGTAGGGCAGTCTTTCTGCCGGTTCTGGTAGGCCTCACTTTAACAACCTCAGTGGCGAGTCTCGGTCTCTCTGGTGGAGCTATAGGTCATGCTCTATGGGCATCCAATGACGTGCAACAAAAACTGCAGGAAGCACTCGATACCACTGCTGAGTCTCTTGGCTCCTTGCAGTGGCAGGTTACTTCATTGGCACAAGTGGCTTTACAGAACCGAAGGGCAATTTATCTTCTCACTGCAGAAAAAGGGGGTACATGCCTATTCCTCAGAGAGAATGTTGCTATTATGTTAATGAATCTGGGATAATAAAAAAAAAGTTGTTAAATTGCAGGAATTATCGACCCAATTGCTCAAACCTACCTCCTCCAATCCCATAACAAGGTTCTTCCAATCCTATCTTGCCATGTACTTACTACCTCTCTCTGGGCCCCTTATTGTGATGCTCCTTTTTTGTGCTCTCTTGCCCTGCATAATGAAGTTCCTTCAAACCCAACTGCAAAAAATTCGTAATCAAACTTTCAACCAGCTTTTGCTTAGGCACTACCAGCCTCTGATGACCGACGAACCCCCAACATCTCCAAGAGAACAGTTCACTCCGTGATGAAGCTCACTACCAGGCACGATGGAATGCAATGGACATCAGACAGTGGGAGACAACAAGCTCGGAAAACCTCTTAATCTGCCATCCTGGATTCTTGAATCTTTATGACCTTCTAAGCATCCTCATGGCCCTTGGCCTCTTCTATGTCACTCCCCCAACATGGAACTTCTGCCAAAAATTGACCTTTGCTTTAATTTTTATCTTCATTCTGTTTTTATTCACTCTGATCTTCTTCAGGTCCTGTGGCACCTTGTCCAGGCAACGCTTCCAGTATTTTCTAGAGTCTCTGTTACAGGACCAGTGGCTGATACCAACAGTCTCCTCCATCCAGGACTGGTTCCATGCCATCGACAACTTGTGGCTTCAGGGAACTTTCATTGACTTCACCCCTACGGAAGTAGTTGTCTATAGCCACTGGGTTTTATTTCTTGCTGCCATGATATTCCCAGACCTGCCCCCCAAGCATTCCTCCCCTTCCCTTTCTAGGCCTCACAGCACCCCCATACAGCAGGAAGCAGCCGGATCTAAAAACGATGCCCCACTTCCTAAGAAAACAAAAAGGGAGGAATGTTGGGAAAAGTATAAATGGCAGCCATACCCCAGAGAAAAACCCCAACATGGTGCCTAAGGACTTCTTCTTCCTACCTTCTTCATTTCTGCAGTGGTGCGAAAAGTTCCCGCCCTTGTGAACTCTCCCGCCAGCGCCAATTTCAAATCTCACTGGTGGAGAACCTTAGCCCCAATGAGAACTAATTCCTGGGTTCTGGAGATGATATCTGAAAGAACTTGCTTTCAATAAACGGGTTGCTGCCATTTATCTAAGCCCTACCATCTCCCCCTTAGTTCTATATAATCACACAGCTTTTTTGCAATAAAATTGGAATTCTCCCTTTGAAGTGTCTTTGCGTGGGGAATTATTTCACTCATGATCAGCAACATGACATCCAAAGGTTCTCCAGTGCCACCTGGTCATGGAAATTTCAGAAATTTGTTGGTATTTATTTAGCCATTTTTGAAGGATGATGTTGGAGGCACTGTGGGTTTCAATTCATGCAGGAACCATTATATGGTAAGGAAGCTCATTTCAATGAAATCTCTGGAGAACACTCACAGGCAAGCCTTCCCAAAGAGTGGCCAAAAGGTCACATGAAGCCAGGATCATTGAGGTCTACAATGTGAGTTCCATGTGTGTTTAGACTCTCAACTATGGCTGCCAAGTCTTTCAGAATAAAATCATGTGATATCCTGGCTGAGATTCCCAGTGAAATCTGGAAAGCCACCCTGGCCCTCGATCTCAGTTTCCAAGGGCGATTCTCATGCGTGGCCTCCTAAAATCCCAACACATTTTATGGCAATACTTCTCTGAGGTCAGTTTCAGAACTCAGTCTCTAAGAGGAATCACACAAGAGTTCAAGCCCAGGTGGATCCAGTCATCTCTTTCAACCGCTACACAAATGACCACAATTAAAACCAAAACACTCCCACATGGCCATCATCTTCTTCCATATAGACACTAATCATAAACTCTGGCTGGAGTTTTCCATGAAGGGTGCAGCCCAAGACAGTCTCAAAAATAAGCTCTCTTGCCCCTCATTTGCCTAAATTCACGGTGGCCTGGACACCCATCCTGTGAACCAGGAGTTATCAAATAGGCCAGGTGTTAATACTGCTCTGCATCTCCAATTTGAGACCTACTGACTGTCAGGTATAGATTCTTTATATGATTTGGAGTCATGAGAAAACCCAAAAACCTATTGGCTAGCCTCTGCAGGGCTTTGAATAAATAATTTGACCCAAAGGATCCCTATTAACACTTGATGGGGGTCAGGAAACTTACAAATGAATGTGAGAAACTTCATTCACAATAACTGCTCTTTCGGCCATTGTGGTTTTGGGTGCACTCATGGCATATCTCTTTACATAAATCAGGTGCTGAGAATCTAAGCCACAACCTCACACAGGGCCACGAGGTTTATTCAGACACATTCCTTTCCAAAGCAATTAAGCAAAGAGCAACAGGTGATGCCCATTCATTTGCATTTGAAAACTGTTTTCTTCAGGCTTCACAATGGGGTGGCCTTAGGCAAAGACCTTCCTGACATTCAGGGCAACAGAACAACTGATGGAAAGCAGGGTTTCTCCACTGAGACTTTCTTGGTCACACTGATATCTGAGTTTTCTGAGATGCTCGCCATTCACTTCAGCTATCCAGTACATGGCCATGTCACAGATCTTGGAGGTGGTACATATCTTGGAGACAAAACCATGAGCCTATTCTGGAGAGTGGCTAGAATTCCGGAAGGAAACAGAAACTTAGGAAGATAGCAGGTGTTGCCCATGGATAAGGCAAGCCTCAGTTCATTCATAAGTTGGGCAAGATGAATGCTGGGAATCTTTCTACCATACAGGACACATCAATTGTTGCATTCTCTTTTCTAATATCTACAACCACGGACACAGTGGATACACAGACATAGAAACACTCGCCTTGTCAAACTACTTACTAGAAGAAGTCCCCTCCAAATCAAACAAACCACCTTTCCTACCTATTCTCAGATCATGAGACAAAACCTGAATTACACCACAAAGGCACATCCTTCCCCCATTTAACTCTGTGACTATCCGGAGTGTCCTTTGAGTGGTGGGCCAAACTATGGTCCCCCCAAATGGCTTGTCCTATCTCAGATCTGGTCTCCTTGGCCAACTCTGTGAAGTTGTCAGGAGCCAGCAGTGAACCACCACCTGCTTTCTCAGGAAAGGACCCTATTCAGAGCTCTCCTGGTATTTGGCCATCCTCACATCTGTAGGTACCAAGAAAGACTGACACTCTCCTTGGTAAATCCAAAAAAATGAGCCAATGCGTATTGGACTGGACTGGCTCCAGGTGCCTGGCTTCCTGGATCCGAAGTTCAGAGAGTTCCATCACCAAGAAAGTGAGGTAGATCACTTCTTCAGGAACTGAATGAGGTCACTGCCTTGACAACCACTTTGTACGAACAGTTGCTTTCAAGGGTCCCATGAGATGGAGGCTGTCCCTACTTCCTGTGACATTTTCATAAGTTAGAATGGTATATAAACCATGGGCACTCGGGAACCGCTCTCCACCTAGGACTGGTTTGGTCCATCTTCTCTACATTAAGAAGAGAGAGGCTGATTCATACACATCCCTTCATGCTGACGAGGTTGTTTGCCATAGAAGATGACTTTTCTCTCTCAGTCTTTCATAGCTGCCTACATCTTCTCAAAAGATCATTTCTGCATGGACCTTTGATGTTCTCAACAGGTGGAAGATGCCCTACATTCCTGTATTGTAAAACTAACCCTGTCCCTGCTCTTCTGTAAAGTTTGATTGAGAGAAGAGTGTATGGTTTGGGTTAATAACATGTTCAATTTGGGTTAGGAATATTTCTGCATGACAAATAATGGTATTGGGAAACTATGATATTTACAAGAATATATAGGTGAAATATAAGTATAAAAATAGAAATCTAGGGAAGATATGTAGCCCAGAAGGGCATTGGGCCCTTAATTGGTACACATAGCTTTGAATGATGTTCTGCAAAAATGTCTCAGATAAATCTATATACAATGGCATAGGAGCTTGTACCTTGGATGATTGAATGTCGAAGAGAACATCCACTCAAAAAGAGATAGTCGGTAGGATTAGGAAGATAGTCGGTAGGTTTAGAAAGAAGAGTGAGTATAGGATTTAGAGCAAAAGATCTTAAGCAATAGGGTTTCGGGTAGACAGTGAATGTAAAAGTCAGCATATGTGAAGAGTCAGTCACAATGATGAACAGGGGAAAATATGTAGGAATACAGACATAAATAGAGACATTACTAAATCAGGCAAAGTATAAAGTGAGTGATAGGATTAGACATTTTCAACAGGCTTGAGGTTGAATATATAATCTTAGGAAGAAACAAATATGTAGTCACCAATACGATTGACATTTCAGAGCATTAGGAAACCTGGACATGGAAGGTTTTAGTAATCCATGCTCACTTTTCATTTAGGCTTTGGTACAATCTTAAGAGTGACCTTTGCTTTTTTGGTCCAGAATATTACTGTGATAAAATGTATATGTAGATCAGATGACATGAGTATTTCTTCGACCATTTCTGGCAGCAATATTTAAAATATGTATAAATTAGTATTGGGGGTACAACGAGGTGTACCCTGTGTCTATAAATATAGAGATAATGCATGAATAGATCATACAGTTAATAAATAATATAACTGGTTCCACTTTAAATAATGGATTGAATTGATATCTGAAAATATATAAGAAATCATATATTGATATAGAATCATTCATAACAACTAGTTATACGTCTAATTGTAATCTTAGTGTTATGGTTTATCATGAAGAGTGTGTGAGTTTTGCTTCAAAAGTGATTATGGAAATCGAAAATAATGTGTTTGGAAAGAAGTCTCATGAAAAGACCAGTCAGACACATGGAGGAATACATGTTTCTGAAGCAGAAAGTGATTGAAAGTGAAATAAATGCCTATAAATTTGTGAACGTGTGGATGAAATATATATGCTATAATGTGCATAAACTCAAGAAATAGAAATGTACCAGTGTTGAATAAAAATGAACTTCAAAATAAATGTCATGTCCCATAGGAATCTACTTGCATTGATATTAAACTGGGTTAGTTACTGTAGAAATATTAGCATTTATATGCACTATTCACTGAAGTTAGTTTTCAATACTAGGAAACAAATATGTATTTCAGGTGAATGAATATTTCTGAGAATAATCTTGTGAAAATTTGATTATAAATCCACATATATGAACAAGAATAAATTTAGGGAGTGTATAATAAGACACATATGTTAAATATTATGAAATATCTGGAGAGTATATATATATATATATATATATATATATATATATATATATATATATATATATGCCAATCTAATTACACAGTGAAATATATATCATCCACACATCCAAAAATATTCATTTTAGTCGATATGGATTTATGTATAATTTTTTTTAACTAGGAAGCTCCCCCATAGGTTGAATTTTCAGTTCCTACATCGTTTAGGAGGAGTGATCTCTTCTCACAGTTTGTATCTGCCAAGTCATGTAACTCATGAAAATTTGCGTGTGATACCAGGTAGGATTCTATATGTGCATATAAAAATACATGTGCTGAATAGACTACAGAGAAAGGGAGACAGGAATTCACATATTTGTTAACATTAAAAGAACATGGAGAACTATTTCAATTAAAAATGGACTAGATTTATAACTCCTACCCTATATAATGCAAAACGCAAGTCCAAAAATACAACATGCCTCCTCTGAACTGCTTGTATTTCTATTCTGTTTCGGTTATTTTTCTCCATCATATTATGATTAGTACTCAGAATCTATTAGGGTATGTGTTAGTGTCAGGGATTCAGTATTTCAAATGTAAAATAGAAAAAGGAATCCAATGTGTACACAAATATGTGCTAAACAAAATCTTCCCACTCTCATCCAGAACAATTCCTTGACATTACCTTCGCCCAAAGTAAGACACAATTAGAGGAGAAGAGTTAGAAAATCTGTGAATATATATATGGAATGGAATATGCTCAGGGGTTTACAACCTTGGCAGTGGTAGAGTAGTTTCCAAAAGTATGGGACAGGGTAAAAACTCCATAAACATGGAGCTCTGCTGGCCTAAATACTTCTTGAGAAACTGCCTCTGAGGTTGGGCACTTGACATATATGTTGTTGTCAGGAGCTTTAGCTGCTTTCTAGTGAGACCATCAAATCTGTGTCTGCATCTATGTGACCTGGAGGAAATGGTTTCTTATTTTCCAAAGAAACATGAGGCAGCAGTGCTGAATTCTCTCTTTGTAAGTAAACGGTGACCATTGGGGGATAAGTGTCTTTTCATGTGGACTGTGAAGCCATTTGGTCATCTTCTATTTTCGTGGTGTTTCTTGCTGCTGCACTGGGACTTTGGCAATTGCTTCATGAAATTAAAGGAGTTCAACTGGGACACAGTTCTGGAGGCAAATCTGTCATGTGTGGTGAGTCAGCGTCTGCAGGAGAATGCACCAACCAGGCTTCTAACGCACATAGCTTGGCCCCATGTCCATAGCAACCTGATTCTGAACATTGCCCGGAAACATCTCCATATAACAAGATGCCTTTTCATGTAAGGGTCTGCTGGCTGCACCATGTCAGTCACAAGCCATTTGGAAGCCAATGGCAGATCCACATGGCCCAAAAACAAATTTTTTATCACACACCTTCCCACCACTGCTCTAGGCACATTACTCAGCAGGTTCTAACTTACTGGCATCTCTGTTCTACACCATTTTCATGAAGCCCAGTCAATCAAGGCACTGTCTGGTGCACTCATGATCAGCAACATCCAAAGGTTCTCCAGTGCCACCTGGTCATGGAAATTTCAAAAATTTCATGGTATTTATCAAGGCATTTTTCAAAGATGACGTTGGAGGCACTGTGGGTTTCAATTCATTCAGGAACCATTAAATGGTGAGGAAGCTCATTTCAATGAATGCTCTGGAGAACTCTCACAGGCAAGGCTTCCCAAAGAGTGGCCAAAAGGTCACATGAAGCCAGGCGCATTGAGGTCTAGAATGTGACGTCCATGGGTGTTGTGACTCTCTACTATGGATGCCAAGTCTTTCAGAATAAAATCATGTGATATCCTGGCTGAGATTTCCCGGGCTCTTTGGAAAGCCACCCTGGGCCTAGATCTCTTTTTCCAAGGGTGATTCTCATAGGTGGCCTCCTAAAATCCCAACAAAATTCATGGCAATACTTCTCTGAAGTCAGTTCCAGAACTCAGTCTATAAGGGGAATCACACCAGAGTTCATGCCCAGGTTTTCTCAGTCATGTCTTCCAACCGGACACAAATGACCAAAATTAAAACCAAAACACTCCCATATGGCCCTCATCTTCTTCCATATAGACACTAATCATAACCTCTGGCTGTAGGTTTCCATGAGTGATGGAGTCCAGGAGAGTGGCCAAAATAACTCCCTTGCCCTCATTGGTGTAACATCAGGGTGGTCTGGACAACCTTCATGTGAACCAGGATTGATCAAATATGCTAGACGTTAATACTTCTATGCTTCTCCAATTTGTGGAAAACTGAGTATCAGGTATATAGTTTTATATGATTTGCCGTCATGAGAAAACACAAGCACCTCTGCAGGTCTTTGAAGAACTCATTTGACCCAAAGGATCCCTATTCTCACTTGATCGAGTTCAAGAACTTTAAAGATAAAGGCGAGAGACTTCATCCACAATGACTGCTCTTTTGACCAATTTGGTTTTGGATGCACACATGGGATCTCTCTTTACATCCATCAGGTGCTGAGAATCTGAGCCACAACCTCACATAGGGCCAAGAGGCTGATTCAGACACATCCCTTTCCAAAGCAATTAAGCAAAGAGCCACAGAAGATGCCCACTCATTTCCATTTGAAAACTTTTTCTTCAGTCTTCACAAAGGGGTGGCATGAGGCAAAGACCTTCCTGACATTCAGGGCATCAGAACAATAGGTTAGCAATAGGCCAAAAGCAGGGTTTCTCCACTGAGACTTTCCTGGTCACACTGATATCTGAGTTTTCTGAGATGCTCGCCATTCCCTTCAGCTATCCTGTACATGGCCATGTCACAGAGCTTGGAGGTGGTACATATCTTGGACACAAAACCATGAGCCAATTCTGGAGAGTGGCCTGAATTCAGGAAGAAATCAGGAACTTAGGAAGATAGCAGGTGTTACCCATCCATACGGCAAGCCGCATTCCATTCATAAATTGGGCAGGAAGAATGCTGGTAAGCTTTCTACTAGACTGGACACATCAATTGCTGCATTCTTTTTTCTAATGTCTACAACCATGGACACAGTGGGATACACAGACATAGAAACCTTCGCCTTGTCAAATCCCTTATTAGAAACCGTCCACTCCAAACCAAACAAACCGCCTTTCCTACCTATTCTCAGAACATTAGACAAAATCACAAACACACACCCACACCCACAAAGGCACCTATTTCCTCAAAGTAGGTCTCTGACTATCGTGTGTGTCCTCTGACTGCTGGGCCAAACTATGTTCCCATCAAATGGCCTGTCTTGTCTCAGATCTGGTTTCCTTGGCCAACTCTGTGAAGTTGTCAGGAGACAGCGGTGAGCCACTTCCTGCTTTCTCAGGAAAGGCCACTCTTAAGATCTTTCCTGTCATTTGGCTATCCTCACATCAGTAGGTAGCAAGAAAGACTGACTCTGTCCTTGGTAAATCAAAAGAAGTGAGACCACTGGGACTGGGACTGGGACTAGATTTGTGTGCCTGGCTTCCTAGATCCCAAGTTCAGAGAGTTCCATCACCAAGGATGTGAGGTGAGGTCACTTCCTTCAGGAACTGAATGAGGTCACTGCCTTGGCAACCACATTGTCTTAACATTTACTTCCAAAGGTCCCATGAAATGGAGGCTTCCCCTACTTTATGTGACACTTTCACAAGTTAGGATGGTATATCAACCATTGGTAACTGGGAACAGCTCTCCACACAGGCCTGGTTTGGTCCTTCTTCTCTACATAAAGAAGAGAGAGGCTGATTCAGACACATCACTTCATGCTGACCATGTTGTTTGCAAAGGAAGATGACTTTTGCTCTCTCAGTTCCTTCATAGCTACCTACATCTTCTCTAGAGATCAATTGTGCATGGACCTTTTAGTTTCTCAGCAGTTGGAAGATTTCCTTCATTCCTGTATTTTAAGACCAACTCTGTCCTTGCTCTTCTCTTATGTTAGATTGAGGGAACAGTGTATGGTTAGGGTTAATAACAGGTTCGATTTGGAATAGAAATCATTCTGCTGGATGAATAATGGTATTGGAAACCTGCAATATTTACAAGAATATATAGGTGAAATATATGAGTATGAAAACAGAAATCTAGGTAAGATTTGAAGTCCAGAAAAGCATTGAGCCCTTGATTTCGGTATTAAGCTTTGATTTATTTTCTGCACAGATGGGATACTTTGCTTTGAATTATGTTCTGCAAAGATGTCTCAGATAAATTGATATATAATTGCATAGGACCTTGTAACTTGGATGATTGATTGTAAAAGAGAACTTCCAGTCAAAAAGGAGTAATCGGTAGTATTAGGAAGATAGTCGGTAGGTTTATATAGGAGAGTGAGTATAGGATTTGGACCAAAAGTTCTTTAGCTATAGGGTTTCGGGTATACAGTGAATGTAAATGTCAGAACATGTGAAGAATCAGTCACAATGCAGAACTGGGGAAAATATGTAGGAATGCAGATATCAATAGAGACTTTAGGAAATCTGGCAAAGTATAGTTGGTTGTGAAATGTTAATAAAATAGGTACTTGTCACTTCCTGTTTTTCTGTATGCTTAATAAAACACTGTTGAAATCTTGAGAACTGTTTTCTAATCTTTTTCCCAGAATGTGCTGTCCCCAACTGCCAAACTGCAGAATGTACTCCCTCACCCAGTTGCACGCAAACTGCTCACTCACCCAGACTCATCAATAAACTTCCCTCCCTGCCCACTTCAAGGAAAGTATATGAGCTCTGCTCTATTCAAATTAGCTCTGAGCCCCAGCATGCTGGACCCCCAATAAACCCTTTGCTTTTGCATGAGAGAGTCTCTTGGTGGTCTCTTCCCCCAACGCTCTCCCGACCTTTATATATGGAGGTTCCTTCGAGATCCGGCAGGGGCGGAAGAGAGACCTCAATGGGCTACTCTCAGGGAAAGTAAGGCGCCTGTTTCTGGTTTCAGGTTTCAAGTTAGGGCTTGGCAAAATGGCTGTTGATGAAGTTGCATGAGCTCTCTTTGACGGTGGCTGGCAGATGTGTCACAGAGCCACAGGCTCTAGGGGACGCCACAGAGGACTCGGGAATCAAGGAACAATAGTCTCCTCGACTCAGTGATGTTTTGTTTCAGATTCGGTATTGCCAGCCCATCGGGTTTTGCCGGCTGCTCAGTCTTGGTCTCAGTGTTGGACGTTCATTGCCTGTCTTTATTATCTTGTCTTGTCTGTGTCGTGAGAGTTGCTTTTACTGTTTGTGTATCTTTCATTATGGCACAGGTCACTTCAATGCCTCTGTCTCTGACCTTGATCACTGGACCAAAGTCCGCTTAAGGGCTCAGAATCTTTCTTTTTCAGTAAAACTCTGGACCTGGCAGACTCTCTGTGCCTCAGAATGGCCCACCTTTGCATTTGGATGGCCCCTAGAAGGATCTTTCTACTTCGCACTAATTTAATAAGTCAGAGATATTGTCTTACAGCCAGGGCCTCATAGCCATCCCGATCAACAGCCATATATCTTAACTTGGCAGGACCTCTGCAAATCTCCTCCTCCATGGGTGAAGCCTTTCCTTGCCATGTCCCCGCTCCTACTCTTTTCCCCATGATCTCTCAAACCCTCTGCTCATCCTCCTCCTCCACCCTCTATTCTCCCTGAGTCACAAGATTTGACTCTACTGGACTCTCATCCCCCTCCTTATCTTCTACCCTCATCCCACAACCCCCAACACCCTCTAAGTGATTCCCCTGCTGCTGACTCAGCCTCTCCACCATTGGAGAAAGATAAGCCAGCCCAGCGCACTCCAGATAACTCCCCTGCAGCACACACAGCCCCTCCTCCCCTGGAGGAAGCTGGCGTGGCTAAAGGAACTCGACGGCGTCAAATGATTTAAAACCCTGAAACTCCCGTGTTGCTCCCCCTCCATTCCTATGGGCCAATGATTGAAAACGGCCATGGAGGAAAAATGCAAGCCTACCAGTATTCGCCTTCTCCTCTTCAGACCTATATAAATGGAAAAATAACAATCCTCCTTTTACCGAGGACCCAACCTGGCTCTCAGGTCTGGTTGAGTCATTGATGTTTTCACACCAGCCTACTTGGGATGACTGCCAACAACTCATAGGGACTCTCTTCATGACAGAGGAACAAAAGAGAATCCTCCTGGATGCTAGAAAACAATATCCTCGGACTAGATGGGTGACCAACACAACTTCCCAACATAATCAAAGCCGGCTTTCTCTTGAAACGACCCAAGTGGGACCCCAACACATTTGAAGGTAGGGAGCATCTGTTCACTTATCACCGGGCTCTAATAGTGGGTATCTTAGTGGCCGCTAGGCGACCAACTAATTTGGCCAAGGTAAGAGAGATTATTCAAGGGCCTGGTGAATCTACCTCTATGTTCCTAGAGAGAACTATGGAGGCATATAGGAGATATACTACTTTCGATCCTCAGGCAGAGGATCAAAAGGCATCTGTCACAATGGCCTTTATTGGGCAAGCTGCCCTAGATATTAAAAGAAAGTTACAATGCTTAGATGGATTACAAGATATGATTTTGAGAGATTTAGTTAGAGAAGCCAACAAGGTATACTATAAGAGTGAAACTGAGGAAGAGAAGGGAGCAAAGGGAGGATGAGAGAAGCAAAAGACAGACTAAGGCATTGACTAAGGTCCTGGTCACAACAACAAACAGGCCAGAAATTAAGAAACAGAGAGACAGAAAGGGATACCTGGGCCCACACTAGAGGCCACCCCTGGCCTCAGATCAATGTGCCTACTCTAAAGAAAAAGGACACTGGGCCAAAGAGTGCCCTAGAAAGAGACAGCCACGCCAGCCAGACATTCTGACTCTGGAGGATGACTAAGAAAGTCGGGGCTCAGATCCTCTCCCCGACCTCAGGGTAACTTTTGAAGTGGAGGGGACCCCAGTAAACTTTGAAGTAGATACAGGGGCAATATACTCAGCCCTTAAGGCCCCATTGGGCCCTCTATCAAATAAAAGGTCTCTAATTCCAGGGTCTAAATGCAGTAAATATCAGACTTTGACAACTAAGGGGACCATGGACCAGGGGAAAGGATAAATCCATCACTCCTTCCTAGTAATCCCAGAATGCCCGGCCCCATTGATGGGCAGAGATCTGCTCACCAAGCTCTGGGCCAAAATAACTTTTAACCCTGAAGGCCCCCAAGTGGAATTTCTAAATCCTTCAGTAAATACTCCTATAATCATGGCTCTAACTATGTCAGTAGCAAATGTTCATCAACTCACTCATCTTTGTTCAAAGAAACTGCATTCATTCCTGAAAGATCAAGAACAGAGTTTTCCACTAACCGACTCACAGTGAAAGAAAATAACTGAATGGGTAACAAAAGCCTGTCAGGTCCATCAATTGGTTAATACTTACCCTTCCAAGCTTCCTGCAGGAAAGCACCTATGAGGAACCATACCAGGAAAATTCTGGGAAGTGGACTTTACTGAAATTAAGCCAGCAAGTTATGGACTTAAATATCTTCTAGTCTTTGAAGATACATTTTCAGGACGGATTGAAGCCTTCCCCACAAAAAAAAAAAGAAAGAAAAAAGAAAAAAAAAAAAGAAACAGAGCAAATGGTTGTCAAGAAGATCCTGGAAGACATTTATTCTCCCCTTGACGACCAGTAGTCTTAACCCTCATCAGCCCCTTAAGCAGCGATGGCTGATCACAAATCCTACTGGAAAAGAAGTATGGTCTATCTCACATACAGCCCCCTTATGGACCTGGTGGCCATCTCTCCACCCAGACATTTGTCAGCTGGCTATAGGTCTTTTCTATTGAGATATCCCTGATGAAGAGGATCCCACTAAAATTCCATTAAATCCCTTCCGTACCATAGAAAATGGAAACAAACATTATGGATGTAGGGACACGTGAGCCAGATGCAGGTTGGCTAGCCTAGATTACTATGTTTGCCCGGCGGAGTATCAAAGCCACAAACAGTCACGGCTGTGCGGGGGGGAGAGCAGACTTCTTCTGTAAGTCATGGGGCTGTGAGCATACAGGGACTGCCAGATGGAACCCAAACTCCTCATCAAATTCTGTAAACAGCATTGGCCATATTACCAATTAGATAACCAAAACCGATGGCCCCAAGAGGGGTCTCTATATCCTCAAATTCTGCGTGACCTTTTAAACTTCTGAAAGTGCTCAAAAGGGTAAAAGGAGATTCCCCTATGTGGAGGCCTTCTCCCTCCTTTGCTCACATCCTGAACTATGCTTCTCCAATAGATGCTTACCCTCAGCCTTCTGCTCCAGACTCTCTGCTGTCACTCCCACCTCAGCAACTTGATTTCTGCCCTCCAATATCTAGATCAAAAACCCAAATCTCCGCCAGTTCTCAGACCATTGCCCCCTTGCTGAGGTAGCAGGTACTGAGGTACCACTCCACTCACTCACTACTCTCTTCTCCTGTCAGTGCCCGCACTGGGTCCCTCCAGGTCCTCTTACCAGCTAATGCAAAGCTCAAACCCACTGAGGAGAACCCTCAGACCCTTATCCAAAATGTAATGAAAATGGCCTTTAATGTTGCTTTGTCATCACTGAAAACAGGTTACTAAAAATTTAAAGTCCCTCACAGGCTTTTTGGGATACTCACTCCCGTTTCCCTCTCTGTTCTATCTGTTCTACTGCTCAAATTTTTCTTGCTATTAAGATCCCAAAGCCCTCTCCCAATATTCTTTTACATCTCTCCTTCCTCATTCTCAGATCCAAGGAAGTTGCTCTCATCCCTGCCTTCCAAGTCGTCCCCCTCTGTACCAGGTCCACAGAAAAGTCTTAATTAACCTTCTCCAGAAGTCTTCACCATGGCTGATTTACGACTTTCAGCAAAAGAGTCCCTATAAAAGAGATCACTGTAGATAAACTTCCTATTTTCGTGTTGCCCTGGTCTCCTTGGAAACTGGCTAAAAAAAAAAACAGCACTCCTAATCTAGACACACCCTTAATAGTTTTTCACAAAATATGTGAAAAAAAGGCCTCTGGCCTTGAGCTGGGGCTTCACAGAGATGGCTACATTTCTAAGATAAAGAAGTTACAAACTGGGCTGCATGGAAACAGCTGGCAGGTTGAAAAAAAAGAAAGGGAAGAAAAAGCTCTCCCCCACATAGGTGTCCTTGAAAAGTTAACTTGCCCCAAACTGAGGAAAAAACAGAAACGAAAACTGCTTTTTGTGAACTTCTGCAGACTGTGAACTTCTGAGCCCCTTTCCTTACGTGTTGTGTACAAAATTCTGAAACTACCTAAACTTGGGTTTCAGGGGATTAATTGATTACAACAGAAGCAATGCCCCCTGAATCTGGTTGCAACCAAAAAAGACTGTTTTCCTGTCTTTGGTGCTATCTTAGGTGCCTTGCCTTGTCCGTCCCTACAACAGTATAATTCTATTTACTTAAACACTGTTTATGTTTTCATGAAATGGTCAACAGATGTGATTAATTGTGTAATGGTGCAGATGTTTCCCAGAGTGCTCTATCATGATGCAGGTTCATTTGAAGATCAAAGAGGGGGGCATAGAACACGGTTCGGCTGAAAACATATGTCCCTCACCTTAGCCATTCTATTACGAATAGTAGTTACTGCAGGGTAGGGCACGGGAACCATTGCTCTGGCCCATGGGACACAACAAATGACCCAAAGCAGCAATAGATCAAAAATTAAAGATATTAGAAACCTCCATCACAGCTTTGAACGAATCTTTAACCTCTCTCTCTGAAGTTGTTTTACAGAACAGTCGAGGGTTGGACCTCCTTTTCATGAGAGAAGGGGGCCTTTGTGCTTCATTGAGGGAAGAATGTTGTTTTTATGTCGACAATACTGGAGTTGTAAAAAAAATCTATGAGTAAATTAAAAAGATGCCTTGAAGAGCGACAACGAGAGAGAGAGAGGCCCAAGAATGGTAGTTTGAGTCTTTTTTTACACAGTCCCCCTGGTTAACTACGTTTTTATCAACCCTAGCCAGTCCAATAATAATCCTCATATTATTGCTAAGTATAAAACCCTGTTTTCTCAACCGTGTAATTTCTTTTCTCCAAGCTCAAATTGGACAAATTAAACTTATGGTAATACCCCACTAGCAGACATAGAATGTGACACCCCACAATGATCACTTTTATGATTAAAAGTAGCCAGAAGAAGAAGTGGGGAATGAAAGGTTAATAAAATATGTACTTGTCACTTCCTGTTTTTCTGTATGCGTCACAAAACACTGTTGAAATCTTGAGAACTGTTTGCTAATCTTGTTCCCAGAATATGCTGTCCCCAATTACCAAACTGCAGAATGTACTCCCTCACCCAGTTGAATACAAACCATCCACTCTCCCTGACCCATCAATGAACTTCCATCCCTGCCTTCTGCAAGGAAAGTATATAAGCTCTGCTTAAGCTGTTGTCAGGTCTCTCTGCTCTATTCAAGTGAGCTCTGAGCCCCAGCATGCTGGACCCCCAATAAAACCTTTGCTGTTGCATGAGATAGTCTCTTGGTGGTCTCTTTCTCCGGCACTCACCCAAACTTTACTTGGATGATTGAATGTAGAAGAGAACATCTATTCAAAAAGTTATAGTCAGTAGGATTAGGAAGATAGTTGGTAGGTTTAGGAAGAAAAGTGAGTATAGGATTTGGAACAAAAGTTCTTTGACAATAGGGTTTTGGTTAGAGAGTCAATGTAAATATCAACACAAGTGAAGAGTCAGTCACAATGATGAACAGGGGAAAATATGTAGAAAAGCAGATATCAATAGAGACATTAGGAAATCAGGAAAAGAATAAAGTGAGTTATGGGATTAGATATTTTCTACAGGGTTGAGGTTGAATGTATGAGCTTAGGAAGAAACAAAGATGAAGTCAACAATAGGATTGACATTTGAGAGCATTAGCATAGCCCAAGACAGTGTCCAAAATAAGCTCCGTTGCCCTCATTTGCCTAAATTCCCGGTGGCCTGTACATCCTTCCTGTGTACCAGGAGTGATCAAATAGGCCTGATCTTAATATTGCTCTGCTTCACCAATTTGAGGCCTACCGAGTGTCGGGTACACATTCTTTATGTAAATTGGAGAGATGAGAAAACCCAAGCACCTATTGGAAAGCTTCTGAATTAATTTGAAGAAATCATTTGACCAAAATGATCCCTATTCTCACTTGATGGAATTCAGAAACCTTACAGAGGAAGGCAAAAGACTTCATCCACAGTGACTGCTCTTTTTTGCCATTTTGGATTTGGATGCACACATGGGATCTTTCTTTAGATCCATCAGGTGCTGAGTATCTAAGTCAAAGAATCACACTGGGCCAAGAGGCTGATTCAGACACACCTCTTTCCAAATCAATTAAGAAAAGAGCCAAAGGTGAATCCTATTAATTTCCATTTGAAAAATCTTTTCTTCAGGATTCAAAAAGCTGTGGCCTGAGACAAAAACCTTCCTGACTCTCAGGGCAACAGAACAATAGGTAAGCAAATGGCCCAAAGCAGGGATTCTCCACTGAGACTTTACTGGTCACACTGATATCTGAGTTTTCTGAGATGCTCGCCATTCCCTTCAGCTATCCAGTACATGGCCATGTCACCGAGCTTGGAGGTAGTACATATCTTGGACACAAAACCATGAGCCTATTCTGGAAAGTGGCCATAATTCAGGAAGAAAACAGCAACTTAGGAAGGTAGCAGGTATTGCCCATCAATAAGGCAAGCCATAGTCAATTCATAAATTGGGCTGGATGAATGCTGGGAAGCTTTCTAGGAGACAAGACACATCCATTAATGCATTCTCTTTTCTAATGTGTACAAGTACAAACACAGTGGGATACACAGACATAGAAACACTTGCGCTGTCAAACGACTTACTAGAAACTGTTCACTCCAAATCAAACAAACCGCCTTTCCTACCTATTCTCAGAACATGAGACAAAACCACAAACCCACACCCACACCCACAATGGCACCTCCTTCCCTCAAATAGGTCTGTGACTGTCCGGTGTGTGCTCTGACTGATGGGTCATACTATGATCCCCTAAAATGGTCTGTCCTGTCTCAGATCTGGTCTTCTTGGCCAACTCTGTGAAGTTGTCAGGAGCCAGGATTGAGCCACTACCTGCTTTCTCAGGAAGAGCCCCTCTTCCCAGTTTTCCTGGCATTTGGCCATCCTCACATCAGTAGGTACCAAGAAAGACTGACTCTGTCCTTGGTTAATCCAAAAAAGTGAGACCACTGGGACTAGGACTGGGACTGGCTCTGGGTGCCTGGCTTTCTGTATCCCAAGTTCAGAGAGTTCCATCACCAAGGAAGTGAGATGAGATCACTTTCTTCAGGAACTGAATGAGATCACTGCCTTAGCAACCACTTTATCATAACAATTGCTTCCAACGGTACCATGAGATGGAGGCTGCCCCTACTTCCTGTCACACTTTCACATGGTAGAATGGTATATCACCTGTAGGCAAATGGTAACAGCTCTCCACACAGGCATGGTTTTGTCCATCTTCTCTACATTAAGGAGAGATTGGCTGATTCTGATGCAACCCTTCATCCTGACCAGGTTGTTTGCCATGGAAGATGATTTTTGCTCTCTCAGGTCTTTCATAGCTGCCTACATCTTCTCCAGGGATCATTTCTGCATGGAGCTTTGAGGTTCTCAGCAGATGGAAGATCCACTACATTTCTGTATTGTAAGACCAACACTGTCCCTGCTCTTCTGTAAAATGAGATTGAGGGAACAGTGTATGGTTAGGGTGAATAACATTTTCCATTTGGCTTAGGAATCATTCTGCTGGATGATTAATGGTATTGGGAACATGCGATATTTATAAGAATATAGAGGTGAAATACATGTATGAAAAAATAAATCTAAGTAAGATTTGAAGCTCAGAAAATCATTGGGCCCTTGATTGGGATACTTACCATTGAATTACGTTCTCACAGATGTCTCAGATAAATCGATATACAATGGCATAAGACCTTGTACGTTGGATGATTGAATGTAGAAGAGAATATCCAGTCAAAAAGGGATAGTCAGTAGGATTAGGAAGATAGTCAGTAGGTTTAGGAAGAAGAGTGAGTATAGGATTTGGAAAAAAAGTTCTTCAGCAATAAGTTATCAATTAGAGTGTGAAAGCAAATGTCAGCACATGTGAAGGTTCAGTCACAGTGGTGAACTGTGGAAAATATGTAAGAAAGCAGATGGCAATAGAGACATTATGAAATCAGGCAATGTATAAAGTGAGGGATAGGATTAAACATTTTCAATCGGGTTGAGTTTGAATATATAATCTTAAGAGGAAACAAATATGTAGTCACCAATAGGATTGACATTTGAGAGCATTAGGCAACTTGGACATGGATGATTTTAGTAATCCATATTTTCTTTCCATTTAGGCTTTGGTACAATCATAAGTGTGATCTTTGCATTTTGTGTCCAGAATATTTCTGTGATAAAATGTATATGTAGATCAGGTGACATGCGTATTTCTTCCACCATTTCTGGGAGCAATATTTTGAAGACATATAAATTAGTATTGAGGGTACAAAGAGGTGTACACTGTGTCTATGAATATAAAGAAAAAGCATGCATAGACCATACTGTGAATAAATAATATAACTGGTTTTACTCTAAATAATGGATTGAATTCATATCTGAAAATATATAAGAAATCTGATATTGGTATACAATCATTCATTCCAACCAGTTATACATCCATTGGAAATATCAGAGTTATAATTTATCATGAAGGGGATGTGAGTTTTGCTTCATAAGTGATTATGGAAATCGAAAATAATGTGTTTTGAAAAAGGTCTCAGGAAGAGACCAGTCAAGAAAGATGGAAGAATACATGTGTCCTGAAGCAGGAAGTGATTGAAAGTGAAACAAATTCGTATAAATTTGCAAACTTGTGGATAAAATATATATCCTATGATGTGCATAAACTTAAGAAATAGTAATGTACCAGTTTTGAATAAAAATGAACGTAAAAATACAAATCATGTACCATAGGAATCTACTTGCATTGATGTTAAACTGGGACAGTAACTCTAGAAATATTAGGATATGTATGTACCATTCACTGAAGTTAGTTTTCAGTACTAGAAAACAAATATGTATTTCAGGTGGATGAATATTTTTGAGAATAATATTGTGAAAAGTTGATTATAAATCCACATACGTGAACATGAATGAATTTAGGGAGTGTATATAAGACACATATATTTCATATTTTAAAAATCTGGAGATTGTATATATATATATATATATATATATATATATATATATATATATATATATAACAAAACACACACACAGACATTCAAAAGTAGCAATAGATATGCCAATCGTAATTGATCGAGATATATATATCATCCACAGATCCAAAAATATTCAATTTACTGAACATGGATTTATGTATAATGTTGTTCAACTAGGAAGCTCACCCATTGGTTGAATTTTTAGTTCCAGCAGTGTTTAGGATAGTGATCTCTTCTCACAATTTGTGTTTGCCAAGTCAGCCACCTCACAAGAATGTACATGTGATACAAGTTAGGATTCTATATGTGCATATCAAAACACATCTGCTGAATAGGCTACAGAGAAAGGGAGACAGGAATTCACATATTTGTTAACTTTAAAACACATGGAGAGATATCCAAAATGGCGGCAGGTATGGAGAGATCAAGTCTCTGACCTCTTCAGCTGCGCTGGAATAGGGAGTCATAAACTGTCTAAATACTGTTTGCTCAGGATCACTAGGCAATGATGCACTGACATGAATCTGGGGTGAACAGTCTGGGCCACGCAGAACACACACCGAGCCCGGATCAATTGCATTCAACCTCTGGTTTGCCTGCGTTTCGTGACTCAGCACTAACGATCCAGCTGAAATAACTGGTCTGCCCTTCTGAACTTACAGAGGTAGAAGCCACCTAGCCTTCATAGGCAGTGGCCAAAGGATTGAAATGGGGCATGGGAGAGACAGTCAGGACCCACCAGTTGCATCGGTCACCCAGCAAAGGGAACGAATGATCACCATTTGCATGGGATACCACCATGGCATAGAACTGACGTCAAGGATGGAAGAGATAACTTCATTGAAACCAGCGCGACAGGTTTGTAATTCCCTAGCCATCTCTCTCCACACAGCAGGGAATCCTTAAGGGCCCCTCCCAGCTCTCCCGTAAGGGTCCCTCTCAGCTCTACCATGAGCGCGATAGCCAGACCGAGAAAATCAGGAGTGGCGCGGGACTTGTGGCACAGAACTCCAGGCTACCGCTCCCACCAGTGCTGACAACTGAGGTCTCTTGCACCAGCTACTGGGGCGTGGCTCCCGGAGGGCAAACAAATTCGCTTGGGGATCTCAGCCCCAAGCTCTACAAACTTAGGGTCTGAGGGAAGCAAACCGGGAGAGTGTGCCCAGGTATTCATAAAAACAGGTCTCCCAGGAGCAGCAGACCTGGCGTGTTGCCAGTATTGTGGTGAGCGTCACAGGTGAGCAGGGCATGGCTTGAGGAAACACAAGAGAAGGCCCTAGGGTGTCAGGATTGGACACCCGCCCAGTCTGGAAGGAAGAGCAGCTGCATAGTGATTGGTTCCCACCTACTGAGAGGAGAACCTCGGCCCAGTGGGCACAGCACCACCTATTGGAAGAGAAGTTAATCAAACTCTATGACTGCATTTATTATTATCATTATTTATTTATTTTTTAAATTTGGGGTTTTTTTTTTTTTCTTTTTCTTTCATTTTCATTCTTGTTGTTGTTGTTTTTCTTTAACTTTTTTAATGTTTTTAAGTTTTTAAATTTCTTTATTTTATTATTAATTATTATTATCATTATTATTATTATTATTAAATTGTAATTTTCATTTTTTTATTATCATTATTATTTTTTTAATTTTTCTTTCATTCTTTATTTTCTGTTTTTTTCTTTTGTCTTTTCATTTCTTTTCAATTTTCTTTTTCCCCCTTCCTTGAATTCTACCTGCCTACTCTCATTCTCTTATTGACTTCTTCCCTTCCCTTCTAATATCTTTCCTCCCAAGCATGAAATAAATTTATAAGACTAATCAGTAACTCAGCACTCAAACAGAACAAGAAGTAATATGAGCAGCATAAGAAAGCAAGAAAGAAAAAGAGTACAAACAATGAAGGACAGCCTAAATACTCAGGAGGACCTAGAGTCATCAGAAAAATGATCATATAAAGAACTCAAGGAATACCTTAGACAGATGGAATGGAACCTTAAAAAAGATATGAGACAGCAAATCCAAACAGTGTAAGAACACATTGAAAATGAATTACATGAACAGATTAAAAAAAAGAAGTTAAGCATCTTTATACGGAGATAGAGATAATAAAAAAAGTCATACAATAATTCTAGAAATGAAGGAAACGATAAACCAAATTAAAAACTCAATTGAGAGAATTACTAAAAGAGTGGAGCAAGTAGAAGACAGAATGTCACATAATGAAGACAAAATATATCATCTTGAAAAGAGTCTAGCCAACTCAGAAAGGCTGGTAAAAAATCACGAGAAAATCATCCAAGAGATATGGGATAACATATAAAAACCAAATTTATGAGTCATCTGGATAGAGGAAGGTCCAGAGATTCAAACCACGGGAATGAGTAACCTACTGAATGAAATAATTACAGAAAACTTTCCAGAATTAAAAAAAGAAACGGATATACAAATTGTAGATTCATAGAGGACACTGAGCACAAAAAATCACAGTAGACCAACACCAAGACATTTGTTATAAACATATCTAATATACAGAACAAAGAGAAAATATTAAAAGCTACAAGAAAAAGGAGGCAGACTACATTCAGGGGTAAATCAATAAGGTTAACAAAGGATGTTTCATCACAGTTGATGAAAGCGAGAAGATCTTGGAACAACGTATTTTAAACACTGAAAGACAATGGATGCCAACCAAGAATTTTGGATCCAGCAAAATTAACCTTCAGGTACGAAAATGAAATAAAAATCTTTCATGATTAACAAAAGCTAAAAGAATTTGCAGCCAGAAAACCAGCATTGCAAAGCATCTTGAGAAAAACACTACATGAGGAAGAAATGAAAAACAACAACCAAAACCATCAGTGGGAAGTGACTGGGTAATGACAGAGTGCAGGGGGAAAGCTAATCATGGAGAAACAAAGTAAATTAAAAACAAAGATAAATAATTAAACATGGCTGGAAGTACAAACCATACATCAATAGTAGCTCTAAACGTTTATGGCTTAAAATCTCCAATAAAGCAACATAGGCTCGTAACTTGGATTAATAAAACAAATCCAACAATATGTTGCCTCCAGGAGACACATCTAAATGGAAAAGACATACACAGGCTGAAGGTGAAAAGTTGGGAAAATTTATGCCATGCACACGGTCCTCGTAAGCAAGCAGGGGTGGCCATCCTCATATAGAATAAAATCGAAGTCAAGAATAAGTTAATCAAAAGGGATAAGAAGGACATTATATACTGTTAAAGGAAACCATTCACCAACAAGACATAACAATTATCAATATTTATGCACCAAATAATGGTGTTGCAATGTTCATAAAACAAATTCTTCTCAAGTTCAAGAATCAAATAGACCACAACCTAATAATTATGGGTGACTTCAACACACCTCTCTCAGCATTAGACAGATCCTCCAAACAAAAGTTGAATAAAGAAAATATAGAACTCAATATCACAATCAATATCCTAGACTTAACTGACATATATAGAATATATCAACCATCATCAAGTGGATATACTTTTTTTTCAGCAGCACATGGATCCCTCTCAAAAATAGAGCATATATTATGCAATAGGGCAACACTCAGTAAATATAAAGAGGTGGAGATAATACCATGCATTTTATCTGATCATAATGGAATGAAACTGTAAATCAATGATAAAAGAAGGAAGGAAAAATCCTACATCACTAGGAAAATAAACAATATGTTACTGAATAATCCATGGGTTACAGAAGACATAAAGGAGGGAATCAAAAAATTCTTAGAGATAAATGAAAATACAGACACAACATATCGGAATCTATGGGACACAATGAAAGCAATTTTAAGAGGGAAATTCATCACCTGGAGGTCATTCATCAAAAAAAGCAAAAACCAACAAATAAATGAGCTCACACTTCATCTAAAAGCCCTAGAAAAGGAAGAGCAAAACAACAGCAAATGTAGCAGAAGGCAAGAAATAATTAAAATCAGAGTGGAAACCAATGAAATTGAAACAAAAGAAACTATTGAAAAAACTAACAAAAATAAAAGTTGGTTCTTCGAAAAAATAAATAAGATCAACAGACTCTTAGCCATGCTAATGAAGAGAAGAAGAGAGAGAACTCAAATTACAAACATACAGGATGAAAAAGGCAATATCACAACAGATGCTACAGAAATACAGAAGACAATTAGAAATTATTTTGAAAACCTATATTCCAATAAAATAGAAAATATGAAGACATCGGTAAATTTCTTAAGTTACATGATTTGCCCAGACTGAGTCAGGAGGATACACACAATTTAAACATACCAATATCAATGGATGATTTAGAGGAAGCAATCAAAAGACTACCAACCAAGAAAAGCCCAGGACCAGATGGGTATACAGCGGAATTTTACAAAACCTTTAAAGAAGAATTAATACCAATACTTTTCAAGTTATTTCGAGAAACACATAAAGAGGGAGCTCTGCCAAATTCATTCTATGAGGCCAACATCACCCTTATTCTGAAACAAGACAAAGACCCCTCAAAGAAAGAAAAGTACAGACCAATATCTCTGATGAAGCTAGATGCAAGAATCCTCAGTAAAATTCTGGAGAATTGTATTGAAAGGCACATAAAAAATAATTGTGCACCACGATCAAGTAGGATTCATCCCTGGGATGCAAGGATGTTTTAATATATGGAAATAAATAAATATTATTCACCACATCAATTGACTTAAAGATAAGAACCATATGATCATCTTGATAGATGCAGAAAGAGCAGTTGACAAAGTACAGCATCCCTTTATGTTCAAAACATTAGAAAAACTAGGGATAACAGGAACTTACCTCGACATTATAAAAGCTATCTATGCTAAGCCTCAGGCTAGAATCACTCTGAATGGAGAAAAATTGAAGGCATTCACTCTAAAATCTGGAACAAGACAAGGATGCCCTCTATCCACACTTCAATTCAATATAGTTCTCAAAACACTGGCCAGAGAAATTAGATGAAAGAAATCAAAGCCATAAAAATAGCAAAAGAAGAACATAAATTATCACTATGTGCTGGTGACATGATTCTATAGAATCATAGAAGACCCAAAAGGGTCTACAAAAAAAACTACTAGAACTAATAAATGAATTCAGCAAAGTAGCAGGATCTAAAATCAACACCCATAAATCGAAGGCCTTTCTGTATATCAGCAACAAATCTTCTGAAACGGAAATGAGGAAAAGCAGTTCATTCAAAACATCCTCAAAAAAATTAAATACCTGGGAATCAACCTAACAAAAGAGGTGAAAGATTTATACAATAAATAAATAGAACCCTAAAAAAAGAAGTAGAAGAAGATCTTAGAAGATGGAAAAATATACCCTGTTCATGGATAGGCAGAACTAACATCATCAAAATGGCGATATTACCAAAAGTTATATATAGGTTTAATGCAATGCCAATCAAAATCCCAATGGCATTTCTTGTAGAAATAGAGAAAGCAATCATGAAATTCATATGGAAAAATATAAGACCCAGAAATACAAAAGCAATTCTAAGCAGGAAGTGTGAATCAGGCGGTATAGTGATACCAGATTTCAAACTATATTACAGAGCAATAGTAACAAAAACAGCATGGTACTGGTACCAAAACAGGCGGGTAGACCAGTGGTACGGTATACAGGACACAAGAGACTAATCCACAAAGCTACAACTATGTTATATTTGATAAAGGAGCTAAATGCATGCAATGGAGGAAGGATAGCATCTTCAACAAATGGTGTTGGGTAAACTGAAAATCCATATGCAACAAAATGGAATTTAATCCCCTCCTCTCGCCATGCACAAGAGAGTTAACTCAAAGTGGATCATGGAGCTAGATATCAAATCAGAGACTCTGCATGTGTTAGAAGAAAAAGTTGGCTCTGGTCTACATATTGTGGGGTCGGGCTCCAAATTTCTTAATAGGACACCCATAGCACAAGAGTTAATAACAAGAATCAACAAATGGGACTTACTTAAATTAAAAAGTTTTTTCTCAGCAAAAGAAACAATAAGAGAGGTAAATAGGAAGCCTACATCATGGGAACAAATTTTTACTCATCACACTTCAGATAGAGCCCTAATATCCAGAGTATACAAAAAACTCAAACAATTAGACAATAAGATAACAAATAACCCAATCAACAAATGGGCCAAGGACCTGAAAAGACACTTCTCAAAGGAGGACATACAATCAATCAATAAGTACATGAAAAAATGCTCACCATCTCTAGCAGTCAGAGAAATGCAAATCAAAACCACCCTAAGATACCATCTCACTCCAGTAAGATTGACAACCTTTAGGAAGTCAAACAACAACAAGTGCTGCTGAGGATGTGGGGAAAAGGGTACTCTTGTACATTGCTGGTGGGACTGCAAACTGGTGCGGCCAATTTGGAAAGCAGTATGGAGAATCCTGGGAAAGCTGGGAATGGAACCACCATTTGACCAAGCTATTGCCCTTCTCAGACTATTCCCTGAATCTTAAAAGAGCGTATTACAGTGATACTGCCACATCGATGTTCATAGCAGCACAATTCACAATTGCTAGACTGTGGAACCAACCCAGATGCCCTACAATAGATGAATGGATTAAAAAATGTGGCATTTATACACCATGGAGTAATATGCAGCACTAAAAAATGACAAAATCATGGAATTTGCAGGGAAATGGATGGCACTAGAGCAGATAATGCTTAGTGAAGCTAGCCAATCGTAGAAAACAAATACCAAATGTCTTATTTGATATAATGAGAGCAACTAAGAACAGAGCAGGGAGGAAGAGCAGGAAGAAAAGATTAACATTAATCAGAGACGTGAGTTGGGGGGGGAGGTAGAGAAAAGGTAAATTTCATGGTAATGGAGGGAGACCCTCATTGTTACACAAAATTACATATAAGAGGTTGTGAGGGGAATGGGAAAATAAACAAAGAGAGAAATGAATTACAGTAGATTCGGTAGAGAGAGAAGATGGGAGTGGAGGGGAGCAGGGATAGTAGAGGATAGGAAAGGTACCAGAATACAAGTTACTAATAGGGCATTATGTAAAATGTGGATGTGTAACCGATGTGATTCTGCAATCCATATTTGGGGTAAAAATGGGAGTTCATAACCCACTTGAATCTAATGTATAAAATACGATATGTCAAGAGCTTTGTTATGTTTTGAACAACCAACTAATAAAATAAAATAAAATAAAATAAAATAATTGAAAGAAAAACACATGGGGAACTATTTCAACACAAAATTGACTAGATGTATAACTCCTACCTTACATAATGCAAAATGCAAGTCCAACTATACACCATGCCTCCTCTGAAATGCTTGTAATTCTATTCTGTTTGGGTTGTTTTTCTCCATCTTATTAGGATTAGTAGTCAGAGTCTAGTAGATTAGGTGTCAGTGTCCGGTATTCAGTATTTCGAATGGAAAATTGGAAAATGGACCAAATGTGTATGCAAATATATGCTACACAAAAATTTTCCCACTCTCATCCAGAACAATGCCTTGACATTACCCTCGTCCCAAGTAATACATCATTAAAAGTCAAGAGTTAGAAAATCTGGGAATAAATATCTGGAATGGAATATGCTCAAAAGTTTACAACCTGGGAGGTGGTAGAGTAGTTTCCAAAAGTAAGGGACAGGGTAAACACTCCACAAACATGGAGCTGTGCTGGCATAAAGACTTCTTGAGAAACTGCCTCTGAGTTTGAGCACTTGAAATATATGTTGTTGTCAGGAGCTTTACCTTCCTTGTAGTGAGACCATTACAGCTGGGTCTGCATCTATGTTACCTGGAGGACATGGTTTAATATTTTCCAATGAACATGTGGTAGCAGTGCTGAATTCAATCCTAGTCGGTAAACTGGGGCCACTGGGGGCTAAGTGTCTCCCCTTGTGGTCTGTGAAGTCATTGGGTCATCCTCCACATTTTGTGGTGTTTATTGCTGCTGCACTGGGTGTTTAGTATTTGCTTCACGAAATACAAGGAGTTAAACTGAAAAACAGTGCTGAAGGGAGTTCTGTCATATGTGGTGGGTCAGGGTCTGTAGGAGAATGCACCAACCAAGGTTCTATCCCTCATAGCTTGCCCCTTGACCATAGCAACCTGATTCTGAACATTCCCCTGAAACCTCTCCATATAACAAGGTCCCTTTACTTGTAAGGGTCTGTTGGCTGCACCATGTCAGCCACAAGCCATTTGGAAGCCAATGGCAGATCCACATGGCCCCACCACAGATATTCCATCACACACCTGCCCACCACGGCTATAAGCCCACTAGTCAGCAGACTCCAACTTACTGGCATCTCTGTTCTACACCATTTTCTTGAAACCCAGTCAATCAAGGCACTGTCTGGTATACTCATAATCATCAACAGGATATCCAAAGGTCCTCCAGTGCCACCTGTTCATGAAAATTTTAAAAAAAAATTTCATGGTATTTATCGAGCCATTTTTCAAGCATGAAGTTGGAGGCAATGTGGGTTTCAATTCATTCAGGAACAATTAAATGTTGAGGATGCTCATTTCCATAAAAGCTTTGGAGAACTCTCAGAGGCAAGTCTTCCCAAAGAGTAGCCAAAAGGTCACATGAAGCAAGGTGCATTGAGGTCTACAACGTGAGGTCCATGTGTGTTTTGACTCTCAACTATGGCTGCCAAGTCGTTCAGAATAAAATCATGTGATATCTTGGCTGAGATTCCCAGTGCTCTGCGGAAAGCAACCCTGGGCCTAGATCTCAGTTTCCAAGGGCAAATCTCATGCGTGGCCTCCTAAAATTCCAACACAATTCATGGAAATACTTCGATGACGTCAGTTCCAGAATGCAGTCTCTTAGGGTAATCACACCAGAGTTCAAGCCAAGGTGGACCCAGTCGTCTCTTCCAACCGCCACACAAATGACCACGATTCAAACCAAAACAATCCCACATGACCTCATCTTCTTCCATTTAGGCATTCATCATAACTTCTGGCTGGAGGTTTCCATGACGTGTTCACCCCAAGACAGTGTCCAAAAAATCTCCCTTGCATCTCATTTGCCTAAAGTCAGGGTGGCCTGTACACCCTTCCTGTGAACCAGGAATGATCAAAAAGGCCTGCCATTAATACTGCTCTGCTTCTCAAATTTGAGGCCTACTGACTGTGGGTTTTAGATTCTTTATGTGAATTGGAGTCATGAGAAAATCTAAGCACCTATGGGCTAGCCTCTGCAGGGTTTGAGGAACTTATTTGACCCAAAGAATCCCTATTCTCACTTGATGGAGGTCAGGAAAGTTACAGAGTAAGGTGAGAGACTTCATCCACAAGGACTGCTCTTTGGCCATTTTGGTTTTGGATGTACACATGGAATCTTTCTTTAGATCCATCAGGTGCTGAGACTCTAAGCCACCACCTCACACAGGCTCAAGAGTCTGAATAAGACACATTCTTTTCAAAGAAATTAAGCAAAGAGCCACAGGTAATGCCCATTTATTTCCATTGCAAAACTCTTCTTTTCAGGCTTCAAAAAGGTCTGGCCTGAGGCAAAGGCCTTCCTGAAATTCAGGGCAACAGAACAATAGGTAAGCATAAGGCCCAAAGCAGGGTTTCTCCACTGAGACTTTCCTGGTCCCAGTGATTTCTGAGTTTTCTGAGATGCTCGCCATTCCCTTCAGCTATCCAGTACATGGCCATGTCAAAGAACTTGGAGGTGGTACATAACTTGGACAAAAAACCATGAGCCTATTCTGGAGAGTCTCCAGAATTCAGGAAGAAAACAGGAACTTAGGAAGATATCAGGTGTAGCCCATCGATCAGGCAAGCCGCAGTCCATTCATAAATTGGGCAAAATGAATGCTGTGAAGCTTTCTACTAGACAGGACACATCCATTTATGCATTCTCTTTTCTAATGTCTACAACTATGGACACAGTGGGATACACAGACACAGAAACACTCGCCTTGTCAAGGGACTTTCTAGAAAATGTTCACTAAATCCAAACAAACCGCTTTTCCTACCTATTTTCAGAACAAGGGAAAATCACAAACCTACAACCACACACACAGAGGCACCTCCTTACCCCAAGTAATTCTGAGACTATCAGGAGTGTCCTCTGACTGGTGGGGCATATTATGTTCCCTCAAAATGGCATGTCCTGTCTCAGATCTCCTCTTCTTATCCAACTCTGTGAAGTTGTCAAGAGCAAGCTGTGAGCAGCTACCTTTTTTCCCAGGAAAGGCCCGTCTTCAGAACTCTCTTGGCATTTGGCCTTCCTCACATCAGTAGGTACCAAGAAAGACTGATTCTGTCCTTGGTACATCCAAACAAGTGAGAACACTGGGACTGGGACTGGGACTGGCTCTGTGTGCCTGGCTTCCTTGATCCCAAGTTCAGAGAGTTCCATCAACAAGGAAGTGAGGTGAGGTCACTTCCTTCAGGAACTGAATGAGGTCACTGCCTTGGCAACCACTTTGTCCTAACAGTTGCTTCCAAGGGTCCCTTCAGATGCAGGCTGCTCCTACTACCTGTGACAGTTTCACAAGTTAGAATAGTATATCAACCATAGGCACCAGGAAACAACTCTCCACACAGGCCTGGTTTGGTCCATCTTCTCTACATTAAGAAGAGAGAGGCTGATTCAGACACAACCCTTCATCCTGACCAGGTTGTTTGCCATGGAAGATGACTTCTGCTCTCTCAGGTCCTTCATAGGTGCCTACATCTTATCCAGGGATCATTTCTGCATAGACCTTTGAATTTCTCAGGAGGTGAAAGATCCCCTATATTCCTGTATTGTAAGACCAACTCTGTGCCTGCCCTTCTGTAAAGTTAGATTGAGGGTAGATGGTATGGTTAGGATTAATAACATGTTTGATTTGTGTTAGGAATCATTCTGCTGGATGAATAATGGTGTTGGGAACCTGAGATATTTTTAAGAATATAGAGGTGAAATATTGTAATGGTCAGGCGAGTATAGGAGGAAGAGATGACCAAGAGACTGTCTCATGCAACTACAAAGGGTTCATTGTGGGTCCAGCATGCTGGGGCTCAGAGCTCAGTTGAATAGAGCAGAGAGCCCTGAGAACAGCTGAAGCAGAGCTTATGTACTTTTTTTGGAGAAGGCAGGGATGGAAGTTTATTGATGGGTCAGGGCGAGTAGGCCGTTTGCTTTCAACTGCGTGACTGAGCACATTCTGCAGTTTGGCAGTTGGGGACAGCACATTCTGGGAACAAGATTAGCAAACAGTTCTCAAGATTTCAACAGTGTTTTGTTAAGCGTACAGAAAAACAGGAAGTGACAAGTACCTATTTCATTAACCTTTCATTCCCCACTTCTTCTTCTGGTTACTTTTAATCATAAAAGTCATCACTGATGGGTGTTACATTTTATGTCTTCTAGTGTGGTATATTGTTGTCTGATTACCATAAGTTTAACTTGTCCAATTTGAGCTTGGAGAAAGGAAACTCCATGGTTTAGCCAACAGGGTCCTACAGTTCGCAAAAATATGAGGATTATTAATGGACCAGCCAGGGCTAATGAAAGCATAGTTAACCAGACGGACTGTGTGAACCAAGACTCAAACCACCCTTTTTGGGCCTCTCTTTCTCGTTGACGCTCTTCAATGCGTTTTCTTTATTTACTCATAGATTCTTTTCAACTCCAGTGTGGCCGGCACAAAAACAACATTCTTCCCTCAATGCACTACAAAGTCCCCCTTCTCTCATGAAGAGGAGGTTTTATCGCTCGCCTGTTCTGTAAAACCGATTCATAGACAGAGGTTAAACATTCCTGTAAAGCTGTGATGGAGGTTTTATTATCTTTAAGTTTTGGTCTATTGCTGCTTCTAATTAGGGCATTGGTTGTGTCCTTTGGACTAGGGCATTGATTCCTGTGCCCACTCATGCAGCAACTCCTATTCCTAATAGGATGGCTAAAGTGAGAGATACAGGTTCCCAGCGGAACTGAGTTGCATGCCCTCCTATTTGATCTTTAAATGAACCTGCGTCATCATAGAGCACTCTGGGAAACATCTGCACCATTACATAATTAATCACATCTGTTGACTATTTCATGAAAACCTAAACAATGTTTAAGTATATAGAATCTTTCTGTTATAGGGACGGACGAGGCAAAGCACCTAAGATAGCACTGAAGACAGGGAAACAGTCCTATTTGGTTGCGAACGGATTTAGAGGGCATTGCTTCTGTTGTAATCAATTAATCCCCTGAACCCCAAGTTTAGGTAGTTTCATAATTTGTACCCAACATGTAAGGGAAGGGGCTCAGAAGTTTAAAGTCGGCAGAAGTTCACAAAAAGCTGTTTTTCTATCTGTTATTTTATCCTCTGTTCTGGGCAAGTTAACTTTTCAAGGACACCTGAAAGGGGGAGAGATTTTTTTCTCTTTTTTTTTCACCCTGCCAGCTGTTACCATGGAGCCTAGTTGGTAACTTCTTTATCGTAGAAATGTAGCCATCTCTGTGAAGCCCCCACTCAAGGCCAGAGGCCTGGTTCACATATTTTGTGAAAAACTAGTATGGGTGTGTCTAGCTCAGGAGTGCTGATTTTTTTTCGCCAGTTGCCAAGTAGACCAGGGCAACACGAAAAGAAGAAGTTTATCTACAGTGCACTCTTTTAAAGGAACTCTTTTGCTGAAAGTCCTAATGTCAGCCATGGTGAAGGCTTCTGGAGAAGGTCATTTAAGACTTTTCTGTGGGCCTGGAAGAGAGGGGGAAGACGTGGAAGGCAAGGCTGAGAGCAGTTTCATGGATCTGAGAATGAGGAAGTAGAAATGTAAAAGAATATTGGAAAAGGGGTTTGGGATTTTCCTAGCAACAAAAACTTGAGCAGTAGAACAGGTAGAGCAGAGGGGACGACGGGAGTGAGTATCCCAAAAAGCATGTGAGGTATTTTAAATTCTTAGTCACCTGTTTACAGTGATGACAAAGCAACTTTAAAGGCCATTTTAATTACATCCTGGATAGGGGTCTGAGAGATCTCCTCAGCTGGTTTGAGCTTTGGGTTAGCTGGTAAGAGGACCTTATGGGACCCAGTGCGGGCACTGACAGGAGAAGAGAGGAGTGAGTGTGTGGAGGGGTACCTCAGTACCGGATACCTCAGCAAGGGGGCAATTGTCTGAGAACCGGCAGAGGTTTTGATTTTTGATCTAGTAATTGGAAGGGAGAAATCAGGTTGCTGAGGTCGGAGTGCCAGCAGAGAGTCTGGAGCAGAAGGCTGAGTTTGAGGAACTATTGGAGAAGTATAGTTCAGGATGTGAGCAAAGGAGGGAAAAAACCTCCACATAGGGGAATCTCCTTTAATCCTTTTGAGCACTTGCAGAAGTTAAAAAGGTCATGCAGAATGTGAGGATCTGGAGACCCCTCTGGGGGTCACAGGTTTTGGTTGTCTAATTGGTAATATGGCCAATTCTGTGTATTGAATTTGATGAGCAGTTTGAGTTCCACCAGGCAGTCCCTGTATGCTAACATCCCTATGACTTACAGAAGAAGTTGGCTTTCCCCCCACACAGCCGTGGCTGTTTGTGGCTTTGATAGCCTTCCAGGCAAACATAGTAATCTAGGCTAGCCAACCTGCATCTGGCTCACGTGTCCCTACATCCATAATATTTGTTTTCATTATCTATGATATGAAAGGGATTTAATGAAATTTTAGTGGGATCTGCTTTATCAGGGATATCCCAATAGGAAAAACCTATAGGCAGCTGACAAATGTTGAGATGACCAACAGGTCCCTATGTGGGCTGTAAGCGAGATAGACCATTCTTCTGGTCTATGAGGATTTGTGATCAGCCATTGCTGCTGAATTCGCTGATGAGGGTTAGGACTAGTGGTGGCCAAGGGGAGAGTCTATAGCCTTATATACATGCCAAATACACAATTTGAAAGGGTTACCAGTCATTTCCAGTTTCTAGCCAGAGTCTGGACAGGGCACAGGATTGAGATGGAAGGCATGGATACAGGAAAGGATTCCGTCTACATTTACTGCTGTAGGTGTTATAAGTAGCACGTGGTATTTCCTTTCCAGCGGGGTTCCAGGGATGACACCTGATGTCATCTTATGTAGATGAAGTCTCTTACTTGATATCGATGTGGAGTCTCCTTGTCCCCAGGTTGGTAGGCCGTGGCCAGCTGTTTTAACAGGTATTGCTGAGTTCTTTCAAGAGCTTTAAGTGTGTCAAGCAAGGGGGTGTGGAAGGGATCCTTAGGTTTTAGAGTTGGGGTTAGGTCCCTTACTGGAGGAGGGGCAACATAGAGAATTTCACAGAGGGAGAGGTTACACAAAGAAACAGAGGGAGTATTTTTTAGATGATACAGTGCATAAGGCAGGAGTATAGTCCAATCTTTTAGCTGGTTTCTAAGCTTAATTTCATTAAGGTCTCTTTAATGGTTCTATTTATTTTTTCTACCTGTCCTGAGCTCTGGGATCTATAAGCATAATGTAACTACCAATTAATCACCAGGGTACAGGTTAACCCATGACTTACCTGGGCCATGAACACCAGTGCATTGTCAGACCCTATTACCTTAGGCAGGCCGTATCTTGGAAAAATATCCTTCAGTATCATCTTGACCACGATTTGAGCCAATGTTTTTTTTTTTTTTTTTTTTTTTTTTGGGGGGGAAGGTTTCAATCCATCCTGAAAATGTATCTACAAAGACTAGGAGATATTTAAGTCCATACCTTGCTGGCTTAATTTCAGTAAAGTTCACTACTGAAAAATTTTCTGGTCTGGTTCTTCGAAGGTGTTTTCCTGCAGGAAGCTTAAAAGGGTAAGCATTAACCAATTGATGGACCTGAGACGCTTTTGATACCCATTCAGTTATTTCCTTTCGCTGTGAGTCGGTTAGTAGAAAACTCTGTTCTTGATCTTTCAGGAATGCCTGCAATTTCTTTGAACCAAGGTGAGTGAGTTGATGTACATTTTCTACTGACATTGTTAAAGCCATGACTATAGGAGTTTTTACTGAAGGATTTAGAAATTCCACTTGGGGGCCTTCAGGGTTAAAAGTCATTATGGCCCAGAGTTTGGTGAGCAGATCTCCACCCATCAATGGGGCCGGGAACTCTGGGATTACTAGGAAGGAGTGATGGATTTTTCCTTTCCACAGGTCCATGTACCTCTTAGTTGTCCAAGCCCGATATTTACTGCCATTAGCCCCTTGAACTAGAGACCTTTTATTTGATAGAGGGCCCAATGGGGCCTTAAAGGCTGAGTATAATGCCCCTGTATCTACTTCAAAGTTTACTGGGGTCCCTTCAACTTCAAAAGTTATTTACTATAACTGTGAGTTGGTTAGTGGAGTTGGTTAGACTTCATCCACAATGAGTGCTCTTTTGGAGATGTTGGTTTTGGATGCACACAAGGGATCTTTCTTTAGATCCATCAGGTGCTGAGAATCTAAGCCACAGCCTTACACAGGGCCAAAATGCTGATTCAGACACATCCCTTTCCAAAGCAATTAAGGAAAGAATCACAGGTGATGTCCACTCATTTCCATTTGAAAACTGTTTTCTTCAGGCTTCACAAAGGGGTGGCCTGAGGCAAAGACCTTCCTGACATTCAGGCCAACATAACAATAGGCAAGCAAAAGGCCCATTGCAGGGTTTCTCCACTGAGACTTTCCTGGTAAAACTGATATCTGAGTTTTCTGAGATGCTCCCATTCCATTCAGCTGTCCAGTACATGGCCTTGTCAAAGATCTTGGAGGTTGTACATATCTGGGGCAAGATGAATCCTGGGAAGCTTTCTCCTAGACAGGAAACATCCATTGATGCATTCTCTTTTCTAATTTCTACAACCACAGACACAGTGGGATACACAGAAATAGAAACAATCGCCTTGTCAAATGACTTACCAGAAACAGTTCACACCAAACCAAACAAACTGCCTTTCCTACCTATTCTCAGAACATGAGACAAAACCACAAACACACACCCACACCCAGAAAGGCACCTCCTTCCCCCAAGGAGGTCTGTGACTATACAGAGTGTTCTCTGACTGGTGGGCCATTCTATGTTTCACGGAATTGGACTATCTTGTCTCAGATCTAGTATCCTTGGCCAACTGTGTGAAGCTGACAGGAGCCAGCAGTGAGCCATTACCGGCTTTCTCAGGAAAGGCCCCTCTTCTGAGCTCTTCTGGCATTTGGCCATCTTCACATTAGTAGGCACCAAGAAAGACCGATTCTCACCTTGGTAAATCCAAACAAGTGAGACCACTGGGAGTGGGACTGGGACTGGCTCTGGGTGCCTGCCTTCCTGGATTCCAAGTTCAGAGACTTCCAAAAACAAGGAAGTGAGGTGAGGTCACTTCCTCCTGAAATGAATGAGGTCACTGACTTGGCAACCACTTTGTGCTAACAGTTTCTTCTTATGGTCCCTTGAGATGGAGGCTGCCCCTACTTCATGTGACACTTTCACAAGTTAGAATGGTATATAAACCATAGGCACCTGGGAAGAGCTCTCCACAAAGGCCTGGTTTGGTCCATCTTCTCTACATTAAAAAGAGAGAGGCTGATTCAGACACAAACCTGTATCCTGACCAGGTTGTTTGCTATGGAAGATGACTTTCACTTTCAAAAGTCCTTCATAGCTGCATACATCTTCTCCAGGGATTATTTCTGCATGTATCTTTGAGGTTCTCAGCAGGTGGAAGATCCCCTACATTCCTGTATTGTAAGACCAACACTTTCCCTGCTCTTCTGCAATGTTAGATTGAGGGAACAGTGTATGGTTAGGGTTAAAAACATGTTCGATTTGTGTTAGGAATAATTCTGCGGGATGATTAATGGTATTGGAAACCTGCGATATTTACAAGAATATATAGGTGAAATATAAGTATGAAAACAGGAATCCTGGTAAGATTTGAAGCTCAGAAGGGCATTGGGCCCTTGATTGGGAGACTTAGTTTTTCATTATGTTCTGCACACATGCCTCAGCTGAATCGATATAAAATGGCATAGGACCTTTTTTCTTGGATGATTGAATGTCAAAGAGAACATCCAGTCAAAAAGGGACAGTAGGTAGGATTAAGAAGATAGTCAGTAGGTTTAGAAAAAAGCGTGAGTATAGGATTCGGACCAAAATATTTTTAGCAATAGGGTTTTGGTTAGAAAGTGAATGTCAATGTAAGCACATGTAAAGAATGAGTTACAATAATGAGAGGGGGAAAATATGTAGGAAAACAGATATCAATAGAGACATTATGAAATGAGACAAAGTATAAAGTGAGTAATAGGATTAGACATTTTCAACAGGCTTGAGTTTGAATATATAATCTTAGGAAAAAACAAATATGTAATCACCAATAGGATTTTCATTTGAGCACATTAGGCAACCTGGACATGGATGTTTTTAGTAATCCATGTTCAATTTCCGTTTAGGTTTGGTACAATCATAAGTGTGACGTTTGTGTTTTTTGTGTCCTGAATATTACTGTGATAAAATGTATATGTAGATCAGGTGACATGGGTATTTCTTCCACCATTTCTGGGAGCAATATGTTGAAGATGTATTAATTAGTACTGGAGTTCAATGAGGTGTATCCTGTGTCTATGAATATAGAGATAATGCATGAATAGACGATATTGTGAATAAATAATATAACTGATTCCACTTTAAATAATGGATTGAATTAATATCTGAAAATATATAGGAAATCTTATATTGATAAACAATCATTCATTCCAACCGGTTATACATCTAATTTTAATATTAGGTTTATGGTTTATCATGAAGAGTGTGTGGGCTTTGTTTCAAAATTGATTATGGAAATCAAATATAATGTGTTTGGAAAGAAGTCTCATGAAAAGACCAGTTAAGAAACCTGGAGGAATACATGTGTTTTGAAGCAGTAAGTGATTGAAAGTGAAACAAATGCCTATAAATTTGTGAACTTGTGGATGAAATATATATCCTATGATGTGCATAAACTGAAGAAATAATAATGTACCAGTGTTGTAAAAAAATGAACGTCAAAATACACATTATGTCCCATACAAATCTACAGGCAATGATGTTTAAGTGGGTCAGTTACTGTAGAAATATTAGGATTTGTATGCAACATTAACTGAAGTTAGTTTTCAGTACTAGAAAACAAATATGTATTTCAGGTGGATGAATATTTCTGAGAATAATCTTGTAAAAAGTTGATTATAAATCCACATACATGAACATGAATGAATTCAGGGAGTTAATGTAAGACACATATATTTCATATTTTGAAAAATCTGGAGATTGTGTATATATATATACACAGACATTAAAATGTAGCAATATTTATGCCTATCGAATTTCATCATTAAATATATATCATCAACAGATGCAAAAGTATTTATTTTAGTAAACATTGATTTATGTATAATGTTTTTCAACTAGGAAGCTCACCCATAGTTTGAATTTTCCTTTCCAAAATCGTTTTGGAGGAGTGATCTCTTCTCAAAATTTGTATCTTCCTAGTAACTGTAACCTCAAAAGTATGTATGTGTGATACCAGGTAGGATTCTATATGTGCATATAAAATTACATGTGCTGAATAGGCTACAGAGAAAGGGAGACAGGAATTCACATATTTGTTTACTTTAAAACACATTGAGAACTATTTAAACAAAAAATTTACTGGATTTATAACACCAACCCTTTATCATCCAAAAGACCAGTCCAACTGTACACCATTCCTCCTCTGAACTGCTTGTATTTCTATTCTGTTTGGGTTATTTTTCTCCATCATAATGGTTTAGTAGTCAGAGTCTAGTCAGCTATTGGTTAGTGTCAGGGATTCAGTATTTCGAATGGAAAATTAGATAATGAATCCAATGTGTATGCAAATATGTGCTACACAAAATTTTTCCACTCTCATCCAGAATAATGCCTTCATATTACTTCGGCCCCAAGTAAGACACAATTAGAGGAGAACAGTTAGAAAATCTGTGAATACCTATCAGGAATGCAAAATCCTCAGGAGTTCACAACCTTGGAGGTGGTAGGGGAGTTTCCAAAAGTAAGGGACAGGGTTGATAGATCCAACCTGATCTTTCATTAAAATTGGGGGCCATCTTGCCACAAAGCCATGAAAAGATAATTTTGGCTTTACTATAAATTAGCGCAAATTCTGAACCTGCTTGGAATGCCTACCAGTGCCTTGAACTCACCCATGTCTGGATCTCTGACCAGATAGCAGCGCTCTCTAAAACTTTAATGATACCTCATAAATATTTTTCTTTCCCTGGCCAGACAACGTGTCTCTGAGGCTCTAATGGTCCTCATAAATTCTGATGTTAGGGCCAGCAAAAAAAAAAAAAATGTAATATACCATTAGTGTGATGCTTGTCAAAGTTCTCTTATCTGTAACCCCCCTTTTGTGTATCTTTCTGGGCTACATATCTGGGCTGTAGGAAAGTTGGGTTGCTGTCTTGTTCCCGCCATTTTGGGAGGGAGAGGCAGCCTGGCCTGTTGAAATAATAAGCTTGCCTTAATTTGATTTTAATTGGAGTCAGTGGTCTTTTCTTGCATTCTGGTCTTACATTTTGGAGTTCCAAAGCGAGATAACCCTGCCCGACCAGATCACAAGACCAGACTGTGGAAATTTTGAAGCTGGCCTGCCCTCTAGGGCTCCACACTGGAGAGCCACTCTAGGGGGTGTGCAACTTAAGACGTTCCAAGGCCTTGGATTGAGCCTTCAGTCCGTGGAGCACTGCAGAGAACCAAAGCACTAAAACTATTAGCAAGCTCCTGGTAGAGGAGGCCTCCATAGGTAAGTGACACCTTTATAACATCTGCTATCCAGTTAAGGGAGAGTACTTCTGATGACAGGGAGGTGGCCTGGGTAGGCTAACATATACCCCTCTCCGGGACAGTAATGAGAATGGTTCTGTCCTCTGTTCTGTTCTGTAGGGAATTGCTCTTTAAATTTAAGCCCACAAGGTTTTCTAGGTGTTCAAAAATCTAATAAAATATTAATGTCTACAAAAGGTCTAATATGCCTTTGTTCAAGGACTTTTCCTTCAACAACAAAAAAATGGTTTACAATTTTCAATACAATTGTCTAATATTTTAATAAATAAGTAAAGTAAATTTCATATGGGATTACTCATTCATGAGTAGTTTTGTTTGATATGTGATTGATTTACTAAGGTCTGTATAAGTTTGTACTAAAGTGTGTAGAAGATTGTAAAATTCAGTCATGTGTTAAAGAGACAAAAATTTCTGAAAACATAAGTTTACCCATAAAACTGTGTTATTAAGTTTTATTTTTTTCTAGAGCAAACAACCATAAAAATTAAACAAGTGAATAAATAAGAACTGTTATTTTAGAGAACTGTACTGCCATTTCTTTAAAAGCTAAACTTGGTTAATGTAGAAACATCAATGTAATTGTGTTGCTGTCAATGTGCTCATATCTTCCAGGTATACAAGTCTGTAAGGTAGAAACTTGAAAAGAGCATTATATCAATCTGTTGTTCTAAAGTTATATGGTAAAAAAATATATTGGGGATTTATTTACCTGTTATCAATAAGATATGTAAAGTTTTATGTTACTTTTTACATTGGGGAACCATTTAAATGTATTTTTAAGTTATTGAGAGCCTAATCTATGGAAAGGTTAAAAACTTTCAGCCTTTCTTTAATTCATGTTTTAAATCTGATATCATACGGTGTTAGCAAATGTTCATGTGACCTGACACAATTTATGTAAACTTTGTAAAATGATATTTAAAAAACAAAGATCACCTTTAGATCTAAAACACTAAAGATTCATATAGAGCCCTGCCTTAACTGAAATAAGGCTGTGTGTCCCATCTTACAACATGTGAGAATGACTACGAAAGCAGTAGGTCAGATTTTATTTCATTTAAAGTTATGTTCAAAAGTTTCTTTGGTTTTTGATTTGTGTCAAGATTACTAGGATTTAAACAGGGGATATAGTGTATAACTCAGCCAAAAAATTTAGGGTAGCTGTTACACGAACTAAGTATTTTTACTCTTGTTAAAAATTTTTATTTTGTAATTTCCTTATAAGTGATCTAAAGATTCCCTGTTAGTGTTTTACAGAAGTGTTGCTTTAAGAACACAACATGGGTTAATTTAAGATAATAAGTCATCACCTATAAGACAGAATAATACAGATCCCAATTAATTAAAAGATAAATAATTATAAAGCTATAGACATTAAATCCCAGTACTTGCAATATAAGGCTGTTAAAATTTATTTGCTGGATGTTTCAGATTAGGATTTAATTAAAGTTAAATGAAAAGGGCCAAGAAAACCAATATTTGGCTCTTGCCCTCTGAGTCAGTCTGAATCCAGGGAACAGGGGACTTCTCTAAAGAGCTTTGCAACTCTGGGCCAAATAACCTCCAGATCAGGAAAAATAATGAGACCACTGGAGAACATAAAGCCAATGAGTGCATTTGCCATGAAGAGGAGAGTTATCAGAGAAGGGAGACATTCTTATGCTTCTGAGGGAAACCACATGGTCAAGCAAGACCTGGACCCACCTAACGAAAATGGCACTATCAGAACTGAGAAGCTGCTCTCAAGTTTCCCCAGAATTGACTCCCATAAAAGCTCAGGTGACTGTGAAAAATAGATAGAAACAGAAGTCAGTTTGACTGTTTCATCTTAAACAGTTAGCAAAGACAGTTAAAACGAAAATACAGCCATTCCTGGGCATTTTAATTAATCATCATCATCATAATAATAATAATAATAATAATAATAATAATAATAAAATTTTAAGGTATACAATTTATGTTAGCCTCCCAAAATAAGTAAGACTGGAAACTAAAAGAAGGATTCTCAGACAGGAATGCCTGATAACTATAAAAAGAGACTATCAAATGGAGCTACCAGAGGCAGATTTTTTAGGTTAAGACCTACTTATATTCCTAACCTAAACAGGTAGTCTTCGTGTCTGCTAGTACGATTATCCAGCCCTGAGTAACAGAAGTGAAGATTTCTCTATTAGACACAAAGGTCATACTAGTAAAAGGATTTTGCAAGATCAGATGACATGAAATTATTACACTGTATCTAATGGGGAAGGACAACTGTAACACTAAAATTAAAAGGTTACGTTGACAGTCCAGATAACTGGGGAAACTAAAGTCTGGTGAGGGAACCTCAATACAGCGACATGTTCCAACTGCTGCAACATTTATTCAGTACTCATGGTTTTTGTTTCTCTCAACTTTCAGGGCAGCTGAACAATAGGTAATCTAAAGGCCCAAAGCAGGGTTTCTCCACTGAGACTTTCATGGTCACACTGATATCTGAGTTTTCTGACATGGTCGCCATTCCTTTCAGCTATTCAGTACATGGCCATGTCACAGAGATTGGAGGTGGTACATACCTTGGACACAAAACCATGAGCCTATTCTACAGAGTGGCCAGAATTCAGAAAGAAAACAGGAACTTAGGAAGATAGCAGGTGTTGCCCATCGATAAGGCAAGCTGCAGTACATTCATAAATTGGGCAGGATGAATGCTGGGAAGCTTTCTACTAGACAGGACACATCCAATGATGCATCCTCTTTTCTAATATCTACAACCACGGACACAGTGGGTTACACAGACATAGAAACACTCGCCTTGTCAAATGACTTAGTAAAAGCTGTTCACTCCAAACCAAGTAAACCGCCTTTCCTACCTATTCTCAGAATATGAGACAAAACCACAAACCCACACCCACACCCACAAAGACACCTCCTTCCCCCAAGTAGGTCTGTGACTATCCGGAGTTTCCTCTGAGTGGTGGACCATGCTATGTTCACCAGAAATGGCCTGTCCTATCTCAGATCTGGTCTCTTTGGCCACCTCTCTGAAATTGTCAGAAGCGAGCGCTGAGCCACTACCTGCTTTCTCAGAAAAGGACCCTCTTCAGAGCTTTCCTGGCATTTGGCCATCCTCACATCAGTAGGTACCAAAAAAGACTGACCCTGTCCTCGGTAAATCCAAACAAGTGAGACCAATGGGACTTGGATTGGGACTGCTTTTGGGTGCCTGGCTTCCCGAATCCCAAGTTCAGAGAATTCCATCACCAAGGAAGTGAGGTGAGGTCACTTCCTTCCTGAACTGAATGAGGTCACTGCCTTGGCAACCAGTTTGTCCTAACAGTTGCTTCCAAGGGTCCCATGAGATGGAGGCTTCCCCTACTCTCTGTGACACTTTCACAAGTTAGAATGATAAATCAAACATAGGCACCCAGGAACAGCTCTCCATAATTGCCTGCTTTGGTCCATCTTCTCTACATTAAGATCAGAGAGGATGATTCAGACACAACCCTTCATCCTGACCAGGTTGCTTTCCATGGTAGATGACTTTTGCTCTCTCAGGTCCTTCATAGCTGCCTATATCTTCTCCAGGGATCATTTCTGCAAGGACCTTTGTGGTTATTAGCAGGTTAAAGATCCCCTACATTCCTGTATTTTAAGACCAACTCTGTCCCTGCTCTTCTGTAATGTAAGATTGAGGGAACAGTGTATGCTTAGGGTTAATAACAGATTCAATTTCAGTTAGGAATCATTCTACAGGATGAATAAAGGTATTGGGATCCTGCAATATTTACAACAATATATAGGTGAAATATAATTATGAAAACAGAAATCTAAGTAAGATTTGAAGCCCAGAAGGTCATTGGGCCCTTGATTGGTATACTCAGCTTTGAATTACTTTCTGCACAGATGTCTCAGATAAATTGATATACAATGGCATAGTATCTTGTACCTGGGATGATGGAATGTAGAAGAGAACATCCAGTCAAAAAGTGATAGAAGTTAGGATTAGGAAGATATTCGGTAGGTTTAGGAAGGAGGGAATAATAGATTTGGAACAAATGTTCTTTAGCAATAGGGTTTCGGTTAGAGGGTGAATGTAAGTGTCACCACATGTGAAGATTCAGTCACAATAATGAACTGGGGAAAATATCTAGGAAAGAAGATATCAATTGAGACATTACAAAATCAGGCAAAGTATAAAGTGAGTGACAGGATTAGACTTTTTTAAAAGGGTTGAGTTTGATTATATAATCTTTGGAAGAAACAAATATGTAGTCACCAATAGGATTTTCATTTGACCACATTAGGCAACCTGGACATGGATGTTTTTAGTAATCCATGTTCAATTTCCGTTTAGGTTTGGTACAATCATAAGTGTGACGTTTGTGTTTTTTGTGACCTGAATATTACTGTGATAAAATGTATATGTAGATCAGGTGACATGGGTATTTCTTCCACCATTTCTGGGAGCAATATGTTGAAGATGTATTAATTAGTACTGGAGTTCAATGAGGTGTATCCTGTGTCTATGAATATAGAGATAATGCATGAATAGACGATACTGTGAATAAATAACTGATTCCACTTTAAATAATGGATTGAATTAATATCTGAAAATATATACGAAATCTTATATTGATATACATTCATTCATTTCAACCAGTTGTACATCTAATGTTAACATTAGGGTTATGGATTATCATGAAGGGTGTCTGAGTTTTGCTTCAAAAGTGATTATGGAAATCGAAAATAAAGTGTTTGGAAAGAAGTCTCACTGAAAGACCCATAAAGAAACCTGGAGGAATACATGTGTTCTAAAACAGGAAGTGATTGAAAGTGAAACAAATGCCTATAATTTGCGAACTTGTGGATGAAATATATATCCTATGATGTGCATAAACTGAAGAAATTGAAAAGTACCAGTGTTAAATAAAAATGAATGTCAAAAGTCACATCATATCCCATAGGAATCTACTTGCATTGATGTTAAACAGGATGAGTTACTGTAGAAATATTAGGATTTGTATGCACCATTCACTGAAGTTAGTTGTCAGTACTAGGAAACAATATGTATTTCGGGTTGATGAATATTTTTGAGAATAATCTTGTGAAATATTGATTATAAATCCACATACATGAGCATCAATGAATTTATAGAGTGTACAGTAAGAGACATATATTTCATATTTTGAAAAATCTGGAGTGTGTGTGTGTGTGTATATATGTATATATATATATACATATAACACAGAGACATTAAAAAGTAGCAATACATATGACAATCAAAATTTGTTGTGAAATATATAACATCCACATATATTTGGATATACATATAACACACAGACATTAAAAAGTAGCAATATATATGACAATCGAAAATTGTTGTGAAATATATATCATCCACAGGTCCAAATATATTTATTTTACTCAACATGATTTATGTATAATGTTGTTGAACTAGGAAATTCACGAATAGTTTGAATTTTCAGTTCCAACAGCGTTTAGTAGGAGTGATCTCTGCTAACAATTTGTATCTGCCAAATCAGCCATCTCAAAAGAATGTACATGTGATACCAGGTAGGAATCTATATGTGCATATGAAATTACATGTGCTGAATAGGCTACAGAGAAAGGGAGACAGGATTTTTTTTATTTGTTAAATTAAAAACACATGGAGAACTATTTCAACAAAAAATTGACAAGTTTTACAACAGCTACACTTTATCATGCAAAAAGCAATTCCAACTGTACACCATGCCTCTTCTGAACTGCTTGCATTTCCAAACTGTTTGGGTTATTTTTCTCCATCATATTAGGATTAGTAGTCAGAGTCTAGTAGGGTTTGGGGTAGTGTCAGGGATAAAGTACTTCCAAAGGAAAATTAGAAAAAGAATTCAATGAGTAGGCAAATATGTGCTACAAAAAATCCTCCACACTCATCCAGAACAAAGCCTTGATATAACCATTACCCCAAGTATGACACAATTAGAAGAGAAGAGTTTGAAAATCCGTGATTATATATCTGGAATGGAACATGCTCAGGAGTTTACAAACTTGGAGGTGGTAGAGGAGATTCCAAAAGTAAGGGACAGGGTAAACACGCCACAAACATGGAGCTCTGGTGGAATAAAGACTTATTGAGAAACAGCCTCTGAGTTTGGACACATGAAATATATGTTGTTGTCAGGAGCTTTAGCTTCCTTTGTAGTGAGACCATCAAAGCTGGGTCTGCATCTATGTGACCTGGAGGAAGTGGTTTCTTATTTTCCAATGACCATGAGGCAGCAGTGCTGAATTCTATCTTTTTAGGTCAACTGTGGCCATTGGGGACTAAGTGTCTCCTCCCCTGTGGACCGTGAAGTCATTTGGTCATCCTCCATTTTTCCTGGTGTTTCTTGCAGCTGCACTGGGAGTTTGGTATTTGCTTCACGAAATACAAGGAATTCAACTGGGACACAGTGCTGGAAGGAGTTCTGTCACGTGTGGTGAAACAGGGTCAGCAAGAGAATGCACCAACTAGGCTTCTATCCTATATAGCTTGCCCCCTTGACTATAGCAACCTGATTCTGAACATTGCCCTGAAACCTCTCCATATAACAAAATGCCTTTACTTATAAGGGTCTGTTGGCTGCACCATGTCAGTCACAAGCCATTTTGAAGACAATGGCAGATCCACATTGCCCCACCGCAGATGTTTTATCACACTCCTTCCCACCACTCCTCTAGGCCCACTACTCAGAAGGCACCAAGTTACTGGCATCTCTGTTCTACACCATTTTCATGGAACCCAGTCAATCAAGGCACTGTGTGGTACACTCATGATCAGAAACAGGACATCCAAAGATTCTCCAGTGCCACCTGTTCATGGGAATTTCAAAAATTTCATGGTATTTATCAGGAAACATTAAATGGTGAGGAAGCTCATTTCATAGAAAGCTGTGGAGAATTATCACAGGCAAGACTTCCCAAAGAGTGGCCAAAATGTCACATGAAGCCATGCCCATTGAGGTTTACAATGTGAGGTCCATGTGTGTTTTGCCTCTCAACTCTGGCTGTCAAGTTTTTCAGAAAAAAATCATGTGATATCCTAGCTGAAATTCCTAGTGCTCTGTGGAAAGCATACCTGGCCCTAGATCAGTTTCCAAGGGCAACTCTTATCCGTGGCCTCCAAAAATCCCAAAACAGTTCATGGCAATATTTCTCTGATGTCATTTCCTGAACTCAGTATCTAAGGGGAATCACACCAGAGTTCAAGCCAAGGTGGACCCAGTCATCTCTTCCAACTGTCACACAAATAACCAAAATTAAAACCAAAACACTCCCACATGGCCCTCATCTTCTTCCATATAGGCACTCATCATAAACTCCGGTTGGTGGTTTCCATGAGGGACACAGCTCAAGACAGTGTCAAAAATATGCTCCCTTGCCACTCATTTGCCTAAAGTCAGAGTGGCCTGGACACACTTCCGGTGAACCAGGAGTGATCAAATAGGCCTGCCATTAATACTGCTCTGCTTGTCCAATTTGAGGCCTACTGACTGTCAGGTATAAATTCTTTATGCGATTTGGAGTAATGAGAAAACCCAAGAACTTCTGCATGTCTTTGAAGAACTCATTTGACCCAAAGGATCCCTATTCTCACTTGATAGAGGTCAGGAACCTAACAGAGGAAGGCAAGAGACTTCATCCACAATGACTGATCTTTTTGCCATTGTGGTTTTGGATGCACATATGGGATCTTTCTTTAGATAAATTAGGTGCTGAGAATCTAAGCCACAGCCTCACACAGGGTGAAGAGGCTGATTGAGACACATCCTTTTCCAAAGCATTTAATCAAAGAAACACAGGTGATGCCTATTCATTTCCATTTGAAAACTGTTTTCTTCAGGATTCAAAAAAGGGTGGCCTGAGGCAAAGACCTTCCTGACATTCAGGGCAACAGAACATTAGGTAAGCAAAAGGCCTAAAGCAGAGTGGCCAGAATTCAGGAAGAAAACAGGAACTTAGGAAGGTAGCAGGTGATGCACATCAATAAGGCTAGCCACACTCTATTCATAAATTGGGCAGGATGAACGCTGGAAAGCTGTCTACTAGACAAAAAACAATCATTGATGCATTCTCTTTTTTAATGTCTGCATCCACAGACACAGTGTGATACACAGATATAGAAACACTCCCCTTGTCAAATGACATTCTAGAAGCAGTCTAGTCCAAACCAAACAAACCGCCTTTCCTACCTATTCTCAGACCATGAGACATAACCACAAACACACACCCACACCCACAAAGGCACCTCCTTCCAGCAAGTAGGTCTGTGACTAACTGGAGTGTCCTCTGACTGACAGACTTTCCCTGAAATGTCGTGTCCTGTCTCAGATCTGGTTTTTTGGGCAAGTCTCCGAAGTTGTCAGTAGCCAGTGCTGAGCCACTACCATCTTTTTCAGGACAGGCCCCTCTTCAGAGCTTTCATGGCATTTGCCGATCCTCACATTAGAAGGTACCAAGAATGACTGACCCTATCCTTGTTAATTCCAATCAAGTGAGCACACTGAAACTGGGACTGGGACTGGCTCTGGATGCCTGGCTTCCTGGATCCCATGTTCAGAGAGTTAAATCAACAAGAAAATGAGGTGAGGTCACTTCTTTCAGGAACTGAATGAGATCACTGCTTTGGTAACCATATGTCCTAACAGTTGCTTCAAAGAGTCCCATGCGATGGAGGCTGCCCCTATTTCCTGTGACACTTTTACAAGTTAGAATGGTATATCAACCATAGGCACCCTGTAAGAGCTCTCAACACAGGCCTGGATTGGTCCACCTTCTCTACATTGAGAAGAGAGTGCCTCATTCAGACAATCCACATCAAGTTGTTTGCCATGGATGATGACTTTTGCCCGCTCAGGTCCTTCATAGCTGAATACATCTTCTCCAGGGATCATTTCTGCATGGACCTATGAGGTTCTCAGCAGGTGGAAGATCCCCTACATTTCTGTATTTTAAGACCAACTCTGTCCCTGCTCTTTTGTAAAGTTAGATTGAGGAAACAGTGTATGGTTAGTATTAATAACATGTTCAATTTGGATTACGAATCATTCTGCTGGATTAATAATAGTATAGGGAACCTGCGATATTTATAAGAATATAGAGGAGAAATATACGTATGAAAACAGAAATCTAGGTACGATTTGAAGCCCAGAAGGGCATTGGGCCCTTGATGGGGATACTTAGCTTTGAATTACTTTCTGCACAGTTGTCTCAGATAAATCGACATACAATGGTATAGGACCATTTACCTTGGATGATTGAATGTAGTGAAAGAGGAAGAGTCGGCAGGATTAGGAAGGTAATCGGTATATTTTGAAAGAAGAGTGAGTATAGGATTTGGACCAAAAGTTCTTTAGAAATAGGGTTTCTTGTAGAGAATGACTGTAAATGTCAGCACATGTGAAGAGTCAGTCACAATGATGAACTGGTGAAAATATGTAGGAAAGCAGATATCAATAGAGACATTAGGAAATCAGGCAAAGTATAAAGTGAGTGATTGGATTAGACAATTTCAACATGCTTGAGAGAATATATAATCTTAGGAAGAAACAAATATGTAATTACCAATAGGATTGACATTAGAGAGCATTAGGCAAACTGAACGTGGATGTTTTTAGTAATCCCTGCTCACTTTCCATTAAGATTTTGGTATAAGCATAAGTGTGACCTTTGGTTTTTGTGTCCAGAATATTACTGTGATAAAATATATTTGTAGATAAGGTGACATGAGTATTTCTTCCACCAGTTCTCAGAGCAATATTTTGAAGACTTATAAATTAGTATTCGGGATACAAATAAGTTTACCCTGTATCTATGAATACAGAGATAATGCATTAATAAATCATAATGTGAATAAATAATATAACTAGTTCCAATTTTAAATAATGGATTTAATTGATATCTGAAAATATACAGGAAATCTTATATTGATATACATACATTCATTCCAACGAGTTAAACATCTAATGGTAATATTAGGGTTATGGTTTATCAGGAAGAGTGTGTGAGTTTTGCTATTGTGGGTGAAGGAAAACGCGAGCCAGATGCAGGTTGGCTAGCCTAGATTACTATGTTTACCTGGCAGTTATCAAAGCCACAAAAGCCAAGGCTGTGTGAGGAAAAAGCCGACTTCTTCTGTGAGTCATAGGGATGTGAGCATATAGGGGCTGCCTAGAGGAACCCAAACTTTTCATCAAATTCAGTACACAGCATTGGCCATATTACCAATTAACAACCAAAACCGATGGCCCCCAGGGGGGTCTCTATAACCTCAAATTCTGTGTGACCTTTTTAACTGCGGCAAGTGCTCAATAGCGTGGACGGAAATTCCCCTATGTGGAGGCCTTTTTCCTCCTTCACTCAAATCCTGAACTATACATCTCCAATAGATCCTCACCCTCTGCCATCTACTCCAGATGCTCTGCTGTCAATCCCACCTCAGCAACCTGATTTCTCCTCTCCAATTACTAGATCAAATACCCAAACCACCGCTGGTTCTCAGACAATTGCCCCCTTGCTGAGGTAGCAGGTACTGAGATACCCCTCTTCCCACTCACTCCTCTCTTCTCCTGTCAGTGTCCGCACCGGGTCCCAACAGGTCCTTTTACCAGCTAACCCAAAGCTCAAACAGGCAGAGGAGAGCCCTCAGACCCCTATCCAAGATGTAATGAAAATGGCCTTTAAAGTTGCTTTGTCAACACTGAAAACAGGTTACTAAGAATTTGAAGTCCCTCACAGGCTTTTTGAGATACTCACTCCCATCTTCCCCTCTGGTCTATCTGTTCTACTGCTCAACTTTTTGATGCTAGGAAAATCCCAAAGCCCTTTCCCATTATTCTTTTACATCTCTTCTTCCTCATTCTCAGATCCACGGAGCTGCTCTCACCACCCGCCTTTCACGTCTTCCCCCTCTGTACCAGGACCACAGAAAATTCTTAACTGACCTTCTCCAGAAGTCTTCACCATGGCTGAATTTAGGACTTTTAGCAAAAGAGTCCCAATGAAGGAGTTCAATGTAGATAAACTTCCTCTTTTCTTGTTGCCCTGTTCTACGTACCATGGGCTGGAAAAATCAGCTCTGCTATGCTAGACACCCCTTTACTAGTTTTTCACAAAATATGTGAACAAGGCCTCTGGCCCTGAGCTGGGGCTTCACAGAGATGGCTACATTTCTAAGATAAAGAAGTTACCAACTGGGCTCCATGGTAATAGCTGGCAGGGAGAAAAAAAAAGAGAAGACAAAATCTCTCCCCCTCCCAAGTGTCCTTAAAAACTAAACTTGCATAGAACAGAGGAAATAAAACAGAAACAAAAACAGATTTTTGTGAACTTCTGCAGACTGTGAACTTCTGAGCCACTTTACCTACATGTTGGGTACAAAATTCTGAAACTACCTAAACTTGGGGTTCAGCGGATTAATTGATTACAACAGAAGAAATGCCCTCTAAATCCGTTTGCAACCAAATAGGATTGTTTCCCTAGCTTCGGTGCTATCTCAGGTGCCTTGCCTTGTCTGTCCCTACAAAAGTGTAGTTCTATATACTTAAACATTGTTAATGGGTTAATAAAATGGTCAACAGATGTGATTAATTATGTAATGGTGCGGATGATTCCCAGAGTGCTCTATCATTAAACAGGCTCATTTAAAAATCAAATAGGGGGGCAAAAAACTCGGTTCCGCTGGGAAGCTGTATTCCTCACTTTAGCCATCCTATTCGGAATAGGAGTTGCTGCAGGGGTGGGCACAGGAACCACTGCCCTAGTCCATGGGACACAACAAATAACCCAATGACAAGTACCAATAGACCAAAACTTAAAGATATTAAAAACCTCCTCACAGCTTTACAGGAATCTTTAACCTCGCTCTCTGAAGTAGTTTTACAGAACAGGCGACATTTGGACCTTCTCTTCATGAGAGAAGGGGCCTTTGTGCTGCATTGAGGGAAGAATATTGTTTTTATGCTGACGATACTGGAGTTGTAAAAGAATCTATGAGTAAATTAAAAAAAAAACGCCTTGAAGAGTGTCAACGAGAGACAGAGGCCCAAAAAGGGTGGTTTGAGTCTTGGTACACACAGTCCCCGTGGGTAACTACACTTTTATCAGCCTTGGCCGGTCCTTTAATAATCTTCATATTATTGCTAACTGTAGGGCCCTGTATGCTCAACCGTGTAGTTTCTTTTCTCCAAGCTCAAATTGGACAAGTTAAACTTATGGTAATCAGACAACAATGTTTCCGACTAGCAGACATGAATTGTGACACCCCCCAATGATCACTTTTATGATTAAAAGTAACCAGAACAAGAAGTGGGGAATGAAAGGATAATAAAATAGGTACTTGTCAATTTCTGTTTTTCTGTATGGTTAACAAAACACTGTTGAAATCTTGAGAACTGTTTGCTTATCTTGTTCCCCAAATGTACTGTCCCCAATTGCCAAACTGCAGAATGTACTCCCTCACACATTTGCAAACAAACCGCCCACTTGCCATGACCCATCAATAAATTTCACTCCCTGCCCTCTCTAAGGAAAGTATAGAAGCTCTGCTTAAGCTGTTCTCAGGGCTCTCTGCTAAATTCAAGTGAGCTCTGAGCCACAGCATGCTGGACCCCCAATAAACACTTTGCTGTTGCATGTGACAGTCTCTTGGTGGTCTCTTACTCCAATGCTCGACCAACCTTTACATTGGTACAATCATAAGTGTGACCTTTGCTTTTTGTGTCCAGAATATTACTGTGATAAAATGTATACATTTGTCAGGTGACATGAGTATTTCTTCCACCATTTCAAGGAGGAATATTTTGAAGACATGTAAATTAGTATTGGGGGTATAAAGAGGTGTACCCTATGTCTATGAATATAGAGATAATGCATGAATAGACAATATTGTGTATAAATAATATAACTGGTTCCACTTTAAATAATGGATTGAATTGATATCTGAAAATATATAAGAAATCATATATTGATATACAATCATTCATTCTAACCAGTTATACATCTAATCGTAATATTAGGGTTATGGTTCATCATGTAGGGTGTGTGAGATTTGCTTCAAAAGTACTTATGGATATCAAAAATAATGTGTTTGGAAAGAAGTCTCATGAAAAGACCAGTCAAGAAACATGAAGAAATATATGTGTTCTGAAGTAGAAAGTGATTGAAAGTGAAACAAATGCCTATAAATTTGCAAACTTGTGGATGAAATCTATATCCAATGATGTGCATAAACTAAAGAAATTGTAATGCACCAGTGTTGAAAAAAATTAACATCAAAATACACATCATGTTCCATAGGAGTCTACTTGCATTGATGTTAAACTTGGTCAGTTACTGAAGAAATATTAGGATTTGTATACACCATTCACTGAAGTTAGTTTTCAGTAGTAGGAAACAAATATGTATTTCAGGTGGATGAATATTTCTGGGAATAATCTTGTGAAAAGATAATTATAAATCCACATACATGAATATGAATGAATTTAGGAAATGTATAATAAGACAGATATATTTCATATTTTGAAAAATCTGGATAGTATATATATATATATATATATATATATATATATATATATATACAGATATTAAAAATTAGCACTATATGCCAATTGAAATTCACCATGAAATATATATCATTCACAGATCAAAAATATTCATTTTACTGAACATGGATTTATATATAATGTTGTTCAGCTAGGAAACTCACCCATAGGTTGAATTTTCAGTTCCATCAGCATTTAGGAGGAGTGATCTCTTCTCACAATTTGTATCTGCCAAGTCAGCAACCACAAAATAGTGTACGTGTGGTACCAGGTAGGATTGTATGTGTGCTTATAAAAATACATATGCTGAATAGGCTACAGCGAAAGGGAGACAGGAATTCACATATTGGTTAACTTTAAAAACAACTGGAGAACTATTTCAACAAAAAATTGACTAGATTTATAACTCCTACCCTATACAGTGCATAAGGCAAGTCCAAATATACACCAGGCCTCTTTTGAAATGCTTGTATTTCAATTTTTTGGGGGTTATTTTTCTCCATCATATTAGGATTAGTACACAGAGTCTAGTAGGGTATGGGGTAGTGTCAGGGATTCAGTATTTCAATTGGAAAATTGGAAAATGAATCCAATGTGTATGCAAACATGTGCTACACAAAAATCCTTCCACTCTCATCCAGAACAATTCCTTGACATTTCCTTCGCTCCAAGTAAGACACAATTTGAGGAGAAGAGTTATAAAATCTGTGAATATATATCTGGAATGAAAATTGCTCAGGAGTTTAGAACTTTGAAGGTGGTAGACCAGTTTCCAAAAGTAAGGGACAGTGTGAACTCCACAATCATGGAGCTCTGCTGGCCTAAAGACTTCTTCAGAAACTGCCTCTGAGGTTGGGCACTTGAAATATATGTTGTTGTCAGGAGCTTTAGCTTCCTTTGTAGTGAGACCATCAAAGCTGGGTCTGCATCTATGTGACCTGGAGGACATGGTCTCTTATATTCCAATGAACATTAGGCAGCAGTGCTGAATTCTCTCTTTGTAGATAATTGTGGCCACTCGGGGCTAAGTGTCTCCCCATGTGGAGTGTGAAGCTATTTGGTCACCTTCCACTTTTTGTGGTGTTTCTTGCCGCTGCACTGGGAGTTTGGTATTTGCTTCACGAAATTCAAAAAGTTCAACTAGGACAAACTGCTGGAGGGAGTTCTGTCACGTGTCGTGGGTCAGGGTCTACAGGAGAATACACCAATCTGGCTTCTATCCCACATAGCTTGCCCCCTTGACCATAGCAACCTGATTCTGAACATTGCCCTGAAACTTCTCCATATAACAAGATGCCTCTACATACAAGGTTCTGCTGGCTGCTCCATGTCAGTCACAACCTATTTGAAAGCCAATGGCAGATCCACATGACCGCACCACAGATTTTTTAACACACACGTGCACAACACTTCTCTACGACCACTAATCAGCAGGCTCCAACTTACTGACATCTCTGTTCTACATCATTATCATGAAACCCTGTCAATCAAGGCAGTGTCTGGTAAACTCAAATCAGCAACAGGACATTCATGGTTGTCCAGTGCCACCTGGTCATGGGAATTTCAAAAATGTCATGGTATTTATGTAGCCATTTTTCAAGGATGAATTTGGAGGCACTCTGGGTTTCAATTCATTCAGGTACCGTTAAATGGTGAGGAAGCTCATTTCAATGAATGCTCTAGAGAACTCTCACAGGCAAGGTTTCCCAAAGAGTGGCCAAAAAGTTACATGGAGCCAGGCCCATAGAAGTCTACAATGTAAGGTCCATGTTTGTTTTGACTCTCAACTATGCCTGCCAAGTCTTTCAGAATAAAATCACATGATATCATTGCTGAGATTCCCTGTGCTGTGTGGAAAGCCACCCTTGGTCTAGATCTCAGTTTCCAAGGGTGACTCCCATGTGTGGCCTCCAAAAATCTCAACACATTTTATGGCAATAATTCTCTGAGGTCAGTTCCACAACACAGTCTCTAAGGGGAATCATACCAGAGTTTAAACCCCGGTGGACCCAGTCATCTTCCAACCGCCACACAAATGACCAGAATTAAAACCAAAACACTCCCACATAGCCCTCATATTCTTCCATATATACACTCATCATAAACTGTGGCTGGATATTTCCATGAGGGGCACATCCAAAGACAGTGTTCAAAAAAAGCTCCCTTGCCCCTCATTTGCCTAAAGTCATTGTGGCCTGGACACCCTTCCTGTGAACCAGGAGTGATCAAGTAGGCCAGCTCGTAATACTGCTCTGCTTCTCCAATTTGAGGCCTACTGCCTGTCAGGTATAGACTCTTCATGTGATTTGGAGTCATGAGGAAACCCAAGCACCTCTGCATGGCTTTCAAGAACTCATTTGACCCAAAGGATCCCTATTCACACTTGATAAAGGTCATGAAACTAAGAGAGAAAGGCAAGAAACTTCATCCACAAAAACTGAACTTTTTGCCATTTTTTTTGGATGCACACATGGGATCTTTCTTTAGATCCATCTGGTGCTGAGAATTTAAGCCACAGCCTCATACAGGGCCAAGATGCTGATTCAGACGCATCCCTTACCAAAGCAATTAAGCAAAGAGCCACAGGTGATGCCCATTCTTTTCCATATGAAAATTAATTTCTTCACGCTTCACAAAGTGTGGCCTGAGGCAAAAACCATCCTGACATTAAGGGCAACAGTACAATAGGCAAGCAAAAGGCCCAAAGCAGGGTTTCTCCTCTGAGACTTTCCTGGTCACACTGATATCTGAGTTTTCTGAGATGACCCCATTCCCTTCAGCTATTCAGTACATGGCCATTTCACAGAGTGTGGAAGTGGTTTATATCTTGGACACAAAACCATGAGCCTATTCTGGAGAGTTTCCAGAATTCAGGAAGACAACTGGAACTTGGGAAGATAATGTGTTTTGCCCTTCTATAAGGCAAGCTGCAGTCCATTCATAAATTGGGCCGGATGAATGATGGGAGCTTTCTATTAGACAGGACACATCCATTGATGCATTGTCTTTTCTAATGTCTACAACCACGGACACATTAGGATACACAGATATAGAAACACTTGCCTTGTCAAATGACATACAAGAAACAGTCCACTCCAAACCAAACAAACCGACTCTCCTATCTATTCTCAGAACATGAGACAAAACCGCATACTCACACCCATACTCAAACGGCACCTCCTTCTCCCAAGTAGGTGTGTGAATATATGGAGTGTCCTCTGACTGGTGGGCCATACTCTGTTCCACCAAAATGCACTGTAGGGTCTCAGATCTTGTCTCCTTTTCCAACTCTGTGAAGTTGCCAGGAGCCATTGGTGAGCAACTATCTGCTTTCCCTGGAAAGGCCCCTCTTCAGAGCTCTCCTGGCATTTGGCCATCCTCACATCAGTAGGTACCAAGAAAGACTGACCCTATCTTTGGTAAATCCAAACAAGTGAGCCCAATGTGACTGAGACTGGGACTGGCTCTGGATGCCTTGCTTCCTGGATCCCAAGTTCAGAGATTTCAAACACCAAGGAAGTTAGGTAGGTCAATTCCTTCAGAAACTGAAAGAGGTCACTGCCTTGACAACCACTTTGTGCTAACAGTTGTTTCATAGGGTCCCATGAAATGGAGGCTGCCCCTACTTCCTGTGACACTTTCAAAAGTAAGAATGGTATTTCAACCATAGGCACCTGGGAACAGCTCTCCACACAGGCCTGGTTTGGCCCTTCTTCTCTATATTAAGAAGAAAGCGGCTGTTTCAGACACATCCCTTCGTCCTGACCAGGGTTTTTGCCATGGAAGATGATTTTTGCTCTCTTAGGTCCTCCATAGCTGCCTACATCTTATCCAGGGATCATTTCTGCATGGACCTTTGAGGTTCTCAGCAGGTGGAAGATCCCCTACATTCTTGTATTGTAAGACCAACTCTGTACCTGCTCTTCTGTAAAGTGAGATTGAGCGAACAGTGTATGGTTAGGGTTAATAACAGGTTCGATTTGGGTTAGGAATCCTTCTGCGAGATGAATAATGGTATTGGAACCAACAGAAATCTAGGTAAGATTTGAAGCCCAGTAAGGCATTAGGCGCTCGAGTGGGATACTTAGTTTTGAATTATATTCTGCACAGACGTCTCAGATGAATCGATATACAATGGCATAGGACCTTGTATCTTCGATGATTGAATGTTGAAGAGAACATCCAGTCAAAAAGGGATAGTAAGTAGGATTAGGATGATAGTTCGTAGGTTTAGAAACAAGAGTGAGTATAGGAGTGGGACCAAAATTTCTTTAGCAATAGGCTTTTACGTAGAGATTGAATATAAATGTCAGCACATGTGAAGAGTCAATCACAATAATGAACTGGGATAACATCCTCACTCCATGGGTGCATCCTCCGCCAAGTGGAGGGGCCCATGGGGGACGAACCCTTATGGCAAGGGCAGAAGATAGTTGGTCAGAGCTGTTACTCATACTTTTATATAAGAAAGAGAGATCTGTGGGGATGTAAACTTAAGAAATAAGCCTGTGAGAAGGGTAGAACATCCTTTTAAATGTTGGCAGCACGGTCTTCCATCTCCAGACGATGATGGACCTGTATGGGTTTAGAGGCCAAAATATTAATCTGTTCTTTAATAAATTGTACCAGCCTGTTTATAATGCAGGGTCCTATGGACCCAATTATAAGTAAACCCAACAAAGGGCCTAATAGGGGAAGAAGGTAGGGTAGAAATCCATAAAGCCCAGTCCAGAGGGGATTTTCAAATAGTTCGCGTCATCTCTTTCTAGATCTTATTGAAGGTGCTTAATTTTAGTGCATACTATGCCTGATTTATTGGCATAAAAGCAGCATCGTTCCCCTAAGCCCAAGCAAATACCTCCCTGGTTATCTGTCAGCAAATCTAAGCCTCGTCTTTTTGAAGGAACACTTCTGCCTGGGAGTCTATTTGGTCCTGCAGATCTTTAATGGTTCCTGATAGTTTGTAGATCATTTATAAGTTGTTGAGACAGGCGATGGTAAGAGTGTATAGCTGTGCCTAAGCCAGTGTACCTGTGCCCACAGCAGCTGTTATTCCAAAGCTGGCAATGAGTGGTAAGGCCTGTATTGCCCGCCTGTGTCTTTTGACTAAGGTGTCTAGGCTAGGAATGGGTAGAGGTTCGTCTCCTGGGACTATAGTTATATCAGGGAGTAATAACGCAAGAACAGAGCCACCGGTCCAATTCGCTGGAAGCCTGGGGAAGGCCAAGTTTCCTCCACCAATTAAAACTCTGCCATTGGGAGGACAAAGAGTTGGGGTGGGTGAGGAATAATTTTGTATGTTGAGCAATTTTCAAAGAAAGTAACTCCAACATCAATATCATAGGTGTTATTCTGCATCGCGCCTAAAAGACATAATGTAATAGTGCCTATAAGTTGTACTTAAAAAGGAAATCCGGGTTGGCATGTATTATCATTGTCTATGATAGAATTAATAGGAACTGCCATAGTCATAATTGCCCCTGTTGTCATGCAGAGCCAGCAATCACCAGCAAGGGTGTGGTTGGAATTATTAAGCAAGTAGAAGGTAGTTTCCAAAATATCTAATGTATTGGTATCTAAACCTGGGAGCTGAGATTTAGGCAACATTAAGGGATGATATGTGAGCTCAGGGATTTGGGGTTTCAAAAGTTTGATTATGTGAGGATGTTTGACAGCATCAGTGGTTCTTCCACCATCAGTGACCCCTGTAGGGGCCTTAATGGGCCAGAAGGAGGGTTTACCGACAGGGCCTTGGCAACCAGCTGACTGTAGCTTGGTGTATTTGCCTTCTACTCCCTGGTCAAATAGAACGGAGGTATAATGAATAGTGGTCCCCCCTGCTGCATGAGTTTTAGTTTGGGAGGCTTCAAAAAATTGTTCTCCCTGCTTGTTAACACAAATTGAGGGCGACACATAACAAGAGTCATGCCTCGCCTGGGTATGCGAACAGGTTGCAGAAGAATTTTGGAGAGCTTTACTTGTACTAGGGGGAATAAACTTTGGCTTGTTAACACATACCCATTTAGGCTGATGAACTCCTCCAAGTTTATGGTCAACCTCGGCATGGAGGTAAGCCACCTTAGTCACGCAGTCAGCAGTCTCGGTCCAACTAGTGGGAGCCTGAGTCCAAGATCATCACTTGCATTCACAGGGGGGCCCAAAAACTTACACCATGATGTTGGAACGTGGAGGGCCAAGGCCTCCATGTACAAACCTGTTAAGCAGAAGTGCCTAAATCAGGATCCTCACACAGATTGTTGGCTGCATCTGAAAAAGAACAAAATTTGTCCTCAGGGGGAGGCCCTCCATCCCTGTGTTGAGGTAAGTCATTAACCTGTTTAACCAGGCATTCTGGTAACCATCTTGGGGCTGATTGCTCTTGGTCCAAAAGACAAGCTGAGCCTCGTCCCCAGATGAGAACAGGATCTGGACCTTTCCATTTATTTGTAAGGGAATTGCACCACATAAGAGGTGGGCGAACAGAATTGGACAAGGGATGCCAATTTCTATCTGCGACCGAATGGCCTTCACTGTCTAGGGTAAGAAAAATAAGGGCAAGTAAGGCATGGTTAAGGCGATGCCTGGGAGTCGTAAATACAAGGGCGGAAGCCTTATGGAGGGTTATCCAAGTCTATAAGGTAAGGTGGGCACGTTCCACAACACCTTGGCCCTGAGGGTTGTATGGAATTCCAGTAGTATGACGAATTTGCAAAGTAGCACAAAACTATTTAAACTTGGCACAGGTATATGCAGGATAATTATCTGTTTTAATATGTATTGGTTTACCCATTATGGAAAAGGCTGAAATAAGAGGAGAAAGAACATATTTGGTAGCCTCTCCTGAATGTGGTGATGCAAAAATAAAGTCGCTGAAGGTATCTATAGAAACGTGTATATATTTGGTAATTTCAAATTCAGGAAAATGAGTAACATCCATTTTCCAAAACTGATTGGGCAGTAATTCTCGGGGGTTAACTCTCATGTGTTGAATGGGGAGGGAGACAGTGCAACCTGGGCATGCTTTTACTATTTCTCGTGCCTGTTGCATGGTAATTTTACAAAGTAATTGAAGGCTCTTGGAATTTAGATGGTGAAGATTGTGTAACTCTGTGGCCTTTTGAATGGAGCCCACAAAAATTGGAAAGATGGAACGAGTTGCTGAATCAGCTTGGGCATTACCTTGTGTTAGAGGCCTGGGATGATCAGAGTGTGCCCTGATGTGTTCTAAGAAGAATGGGTGTTGTCTGGCCTGAATTAGCTGCTGAAGCTGATGAAAAAGAATGGCCACATTGGAAGAAGCCTTAATGGTGGGGGAAATGTCCAGCAGGGGCACAGAATGAGCAATGTAGGCACTGTCTGTATAAATATTAACAGGATTATCAAAAAATATTATAAAAACTTGTGTTATGGCAAACAATTCCACAACCTGTGCTGACTGATAGATAGTATCAAAGATGGTAGGCTGGTTATTGACAACAAAGAGCACTCAGCCATTACTGGAACCGTCTGTAAAGACATTAAGGGCTTGAGGAATGGGAGCCTTTTGAGTAATTTTGGGAAAAATAAATGGATGTAACTGGACAAAATGTAAAAGGGGGTCATTGGGGAGGTGGTTATCAATTGTTCCCCAAAAGCCTGATAGGGCAATACCCCATTCATCCCGTGTCTGTATTAAAAATTTGGTTTGGTCCTTCATATATGGAATTAAATTATTATGAGGTTCTTTGCCAAAATGTTGTCGAGAATCAAATGACCTTTAATAATAATAGAAGCTACCTGAGCAAGATTAACAGTAATAACCTTGGAGGATGTGGTGGGTAAATGGACCCAAAGCAAGGGGCAGCCTTTATTTTTAAAATGTGGATCTCGCTGCCAAATTATTCCTGTGGGTGTATGAGGAGTTTGTTAAATAACCAGAACCAGAGGAAGGTTATAAGAAATTTGTGTAATAAACTGTTGGGCAATGGCTTCTGTGACTTGGTTTAATGCCTGTAATGCCTCGTGTGTAAGCTTTTGAGAGGAGGAGGGGTGGGAATCACCTCTCAAAATATAATTAAGGGACAAAAGTACACAAGTGGGTAATTTTAAATATGTTCTTAGCCATTTAATATCCCCCAGTAATTTTTGAAAATCATTAAGAGTGTGAAGATGGTCCACACGTAGTTGTATTTTAGGAATTTGAATCTGATTATCTTGAAGTTTAAGGCCCAAATAGGTATAACAGTCCTGTGTTTGAACCTTATCAGAAGCTATCTGTAGTCCCAAGGTAGTGAGGGTTTTGTAAAGGTCCAGGTAACAATTATTAACGTCATGGATATTAGGTGCAGCAATTGACAAATCATCCAATTAATGTAAAATATGAATTTGTGAACATTGCTCTCTCACAGGGTCTACTGCTTGAGCAACGTATTTTGGGCTAAGACTAGGGCTGTTGGCCATACCTTGGGGAAGAACCTTCCATTGAAATCTCTGCATAAGGCCCTGAAAATTAATGTGAGGGAGACTAAAGGCAAAATAGGGTCTATCCTCAGGATGTAAAGCAATGGTAAAAAAGCAATCTTTTAAGTCAACAACCATTTTACAATAGTTTTTGGGAATAGCCACTGGTGTGGGAATGCCTGGCTGTAGTGCTCCCATCAGGCATATAACTTTATTAATGACACACAAATCTTGTAAAAGGCGCCACTTACCTGATTTTTTCTTGATAACAAAAATAGAATTATTCTATGGTGAGCTTGATGGCTCTACATAGCCAGCTGCCAGCTGTTCCTGCACTAACATGGAGGCAGCCTCCAATTTTTCTTGGGTAAGGGGCCACTGATCCACCGACACAGGAGTCTGAGTCTCCCAAATAATTTTATCTGCATGGGGTACAGGAGGGTCAGGGACCAACACTAAAAATCCAAATACCCAAGTCTATATGTATTTGTTTTTGTAAAGGTTGTATAGGCTCAACCAGTCCTTGTCTCAGTCTCCCCATGCCTGTACCAGGGACAAAATTCATATGAAGCATTTGATGAGTCACCATGGAATTGGGACTGGAAAGAATAACTTGCATTTGACTCAAAATATCTCGGACGTATAGGTTAAGATGAAGGTCAGGAACAAAGAAAGGAGTGACAGTTCCCATATTACCCTCTTTATCAGTCCAGCTAAGAGCCCTAGAGCTGACCAGAGGATTTTTTGACTGTCCTATCCCTTTAAGGTCTGTCAAGGATGGGGTGAGGGGCCAACCTGTTGGCCAATATTTTTGAGAAATAATTGTGGCGTCAGCTCCAGTATCAAGAATTCCTTGGAATTCCTTTCCTTCAATAAGTAAGATAAGGGTGGGTCTATTGTGAGAAATGGGCTGAACCCAATATACATCAGAGGAGCCCAAGGAGGTAGTCCCCCTCGGTAGGTTTGAGTGGTGGAAGTGCCTCATGAATCCAAGGGAAGGAGTATTAATTGTGCAAGTCTTGTTCCTGCTGGGATGGCCGCAACTCCATTAATAGCTGTGGCCAGTATTTTTATTTCTCCAGTGAAATCATTATCTTTAATGCCAGGGAAGTCCTGAACACCTTGTAAGGTAGTAGAGGCTCTTTCAAGAATAAGGGCACACATATGAGATGGAGTGGGACCCATAATTCCAGTGGGTATTATCTGGGGCCCTTGTATTGAGTCTAATATTGTATCGGTGGCGGCAAAAAGGTCCAATCCTGCGCTGCCTGGGGTGGCTAATTGGAATGAGGCAATTGTGGAGAAGGATTTTGAGATAGGCTGCTGAGGGCATTTGTCTTAGATCTACACTCACTGGCCCAGTGATGACCTTTACCTCATCTAGGGCAAAGGGTAGCTGGGGGCAGTTTAGCCTCAGTTTGAAAAGACACTATTCTTAGGCTTTGTTTGCCTGTCAGACACTCACGTGCAAAATGGCCAGGTTGTTTACAAGTAAAGCAACTACGTGAGCCAGGATTGTGAAAGGCCTTGGTAAACGCGGCACCGAGGGTGAGACCCATGGCAAGGGCTACACCCAACCCTGCACAGAGTCCAATAAAGTCAGAAAGTTTCACTTTTTTCTTATGTGGTCGAAGAACATCCTGACATGCCAGGTTGGCATTTTCAAAGGCAAGATGTTTTACAAAGGTGCTTTCGCTTTCCCTTGGTCCAAGCAAGAATCCCGCAGCTAGGTTAAGCCGGGGAACAAAGTCGCTATAAGGCTTGTCGGGCCCTTGTCGAATTTTTGCCAGGGAAGTCGTAGCAGAGGCCTTTTGAGGGAGGCGTCTCCAAGCATGTAAGCCAGCCATCTGAATCTGTGTCAAAAGTCCACCAGGGAAACGTGCCAGTTAAGTTTTGGTGTCAAAAGGCGCATTGCCCACTAGCTTAACATAAGTCCAGGAATTAGAGGAGGGCTTAGTTAAATTTTTCTGAGCAGTTTCCTGACAGTGCTCTTTGAAGTCTGCATTCCATAAGAGGAAGTCTGCGGCATTGAGGGTAGCTTGGTCTAAAAATTTCCAATCATTGGGAGTAAGACATTGTGTCATGTAGCTTTCTAATAAAGCCTACGTGTAGGGTGCAATGGGTCCATAGTGAGCACAAGACTTTTTAAGTTTTTTCAAGAAAACATTCTTAATGTTTTGTAGACACTCTGGATTCCTTCCTGCCTAGGGATGAAGTCCTCATCCTCTGAGTCCTGATCTCCTTGATCCATTTCCCCCGCTTCCTCCTCTTGATCCTCGTCTAAGTCTTTGACATCAACCTGGGCAGGCTTAACTATCTAACTGAGGGTGACTGAAAAGTGAGAACAGTCCAATGGAGAGGCTTAGCCTTTGTATTAGACCACTTTGGGCCAGCTTGTGTTGACTCCATGCCTAAGGCTAATGAATAAAGCTCAGAGTCAAGGGATCTTAATTCTTTTTAAACTTGGATCTCTTCCAGTCTATGTTGGAGAGACTCTCCCAAGGGAGCCAGGTTAGGCAAGGGAATTGGGGAAAAAATATCTGGTGGGGGGATTTGGCCCCTGAAGGGCCAGAGCACAAAAAGCAGGAGAGATATAGGAGGGAGGTGGATGTGTAGGTCCTATAGGCTGTGGCTGGGTCCTAAGCAGTGGCAGGTCTTCTGTATCATAGGGAGTTGCTTCCTTCTCCAAGTTAGCCTTCTCCCCAGGGGTCAATGTGTTTCCAGGATTTAAAACTGGATAAAGGCGGTTGGTAACCATTGGAGCCCTATTCATTAGGGTGGTATTTTGAGGGGGACCAGGAAGGTTTCCAGGGTCCTGGGGAGACTGAGAATGGTCTATGTCTATACTAACTGATGGGCATGCGAGGGGGGACGAGAGGTCTTTTGCATAGTCTCTTTCCTAATCCTGAAAAGTTTTAAGGTACCATTGTCAAAGGGTGAACTTTTAAGAAATTCATTAATTAATTTCCAGTAAGAAAAGGTGGGAACAGGCAATTTTTCTGTCCAAAGGATTCATAATAATCTTTTAAACAGTCTCCTACTCTAAGCCATCTTTTACCATTAATGGTCCCTTCAAGGTGAAATCATAGACACAATTCCCCTATGTATGAAAAGAAAAATTTTAAGTCCTTTTTCTTAACATGTGCCCCCCATGTCTTGAAGGAAACCTTGAGGCCAGACAAATACAAATCATGTGACAAAACTGCTTGACCCATGGTGGGTCACTCCCCGTGGGTCATCCCCACTCTCCTCCTGGATCTGTCTCTCGGTGGTGTCTGCTGAGGCAATTGTGAGCTCCGCTTGACCAAGATTTCCAGGAGGACGGGGTTCCCTATGACTCAAAGCCTCGAGCCCCAGTCAGTGGGCGCCAGATGTCCCGGCTGGCAGGACACATCAACGTGGGAAGCGAACCAAGATAGGGAGGAATGAAGGGACAAGAGACACGAGAGATGACAGGAAGACAGGAGTTCTGATCAACCTTCAAAATACATTGTTCACACAGGGGATTTTATATGCTGGAGATGGGAAAGCTCTCTTATCGGCAGTTCCTGGATGTCTACACAAGGTGAGATAACCTCAGGATATTTCAGGAAGACAGATGGCCACAGGATGTCTCAGGGACACAGATGGCTAAATGATGTCTCCAAGAGATGATGTCTCCCTGGGTGTTGTTTCTTGTAAGTGTCAGGCTATTCTTTGAAGGAGAATTCCTTCTACCCCTGACAGTCAGGGATTCAGTATTTCCAATGGAAAACTGAAAAAAGAATGCAATGTGTATGCAAATATGTGCTACCCCAAAATCTTCCCACTTTCATTCAGAACAATGCCTTGACATTACCTTCACCCCAAGTAAGACACAATTAGAGAAGATTTGAAAATCTGTGAATACACATCTGGAATGGAAAATGCTCAGGAGTTCACAAACTTGAAGGTGGTAGAGGAGTTTCCAAAAGCAAAGAACAGGGTAATAACTCCACAAACATGGAGCTCTGCCGGGATAAAGATTTCTTGAGAAACTGCTTCTGAGGTTGGGCACTTGAAATATATGTTGTTTTCAGGAGCTTTAGCTTCCTTTGTATTGAGACCATCAAATCTGGGTCTGCATCTATGTAACCTGGAGGACATGGTTTCATATTTTCCAATGGATATGAGGCAGCAGTGCTGAATTCTCTCTTTGTAGGTAAACTGTTGCCAATGGGGGCTAAGTGTCTCCCAGTGTGGACTGTGAAGACATTTAATCATCCTCCACTTTTGTGGTGTTTCTTGTAGCTGCACTGGGAGTTTGGTATTTGCTTCTCGAAATGCAAGGAGTTCAACTGGGACACAGTGCTCGAGGGAGTTCTGTCATGTGTGGTGGGTAAGGGTCTGCAAGAGAATGCACCAACCAGGCTTCTATCCCACATAGCTTGCCCCCTTGACCATAGCAATCTGATTCTAAACATTGCACTGAAACCTCTCCATATAACAAGATGCCTTTACATACAAGGATCTAGAGGCTACACTATGTCAGTCACAAACCATTTGGAAGCCAATGCAAATCCAAATGACCCCACCACAGATGTTTTAACACACACCTGCACTCCACTGCTCTAGGCCGACTACTCATCAGGTTCCAAATTACTGGCATCTCTCTTCTACACCATTTTCATGAACACCAGTCAATCAAGGCACTGTCTGATACACTCATGATCATCAATAGGACATACAAAGTTTCTCCAGTGCGACCTGGTCATGGGAATTCAAAAATTTAATGGTATTTATCTAGCCATTTTTCAACGATGACATTGGAGGCACTGTGGGATTCAATTCACTCAGGAACCATTAAATGGAGAAAAAGCTCATTTCAATGAAAGCTCTAGAAAACGTTAACAGGCAAGGCTTCCCAAAGACAGGCCAAAAGGTCACATGAAGCCAGGTCCATTGAGGTCTACAATGTGAGGTCCATGTGTGTTTTGACTTGCAACAATGGCTGCCACGTCTTTAAGAATAAAATCATGTAATATCATTCCTGAGATTCCCAGTGCTCTGTGGAAAGCCACCCTGGGCCTAGATCTCAGTTTCCAAGGGCGAATCTCATGCGTGGCCTCCTAAAATCCCAACACAATACACAGCAATACTTCTTGCAGGTCAGTTCCTGAACTCAGTCTCTAGGGGAATCACACCAGTGTTCCAGCCCAGGTGGATCCAGTCAACTCTTCCAACCACGACTTAAATAAAAACAATTAAAACCAAAACACTCCCACATGGCCCTCATCTTCTCCCATATAGACACTCATCATAACCTCTGGCTGGAGTTTTCCATGAGGGTCGCAGGCCAAGACAAGGTCCAAAATAATCTCCCTTGCACCTCATTTGCCTAAATTCAGGGTGGCCTGGACACCCTTCCTGTTAACCAGAAGTGATCAAATAGGCCTGTCCTTAATACTGTTCCATTTCTCCAATTTGAGGCCTTCTGACTGTGGGGTTTAGATTCTTTATGTGAATTGGAGTCATGAGAAAACCAAGGTCCTCTGCAGAGATTTGAAGAACTCACTTGACCCAAAGGATCCCTATTCTCAATTGATGGATTTTAGGAACCTAAAAGGGGTAGGCAATAGAATTCATTAACAATGAATAAACTTTTTGCCATTTTGGTTTTGGATGCTCACATGGGATCTTTCTTTAGATCCATCAGGTGCTGAAAATCTAAGCCACAGCCTCACACAGGGCCAAGAGCCTGATCCAGACACATCCCTTTCCAAAGCAATTAAGCAAAGAGCCACAGGTGATGCCCAATCATTTCCATTTCAAAACTGTTTTCTTCAGGCTTTACAAAGGGGTGGCCTGAGGCAAAGACTTTCCTGACATTCAGGGCAAAAGAACAATAGGTAAGCAAAAGGCCCAAAGCAGGTTTATACACTGAGATTTTCCTGGTCACACAGATATCTGAGTTTTTTTGATATGCTGGCCATTCCCTTCAGCTATCCAGTACATGGTCATGTAACAGACCTTGGAGTTGGTACATACCTTGGACAGAAAACCTTGAGTGTATTCTGGAGAGTGGCCAGAATTCAGGAAGAAAACAGGGACTTATGCAGGTAGTAGGTGTTGCCCATCCATAAGGCAAGGCACACTCCATTCATAAATTGGGCAGGATGAATGCTGGGAAGCTTTCTACTAGACAGGACACATCCATTGTTGCATTCTCTTTTCTAATGTCTACAACCAGGGACACAGTGGGATACACAGACATAGAAACACTCACCTTGTAAAAGAATCTACTAGAAACAGTTCACTCCAAACCAAACAAACCACCTCTCTGATCTGGTTTCTTTGGCTAACTCTGTGAAGTTGTCAGGAACAAAGTGTTGAGCCACTACCTGCTTTCTCAGGAAATGTCCCTCTTCAGAACTCTCCTGGCATTTGGCTATCCTCACAGCAGTAGTTACCGAGAAAGACTGACTCTGCCCTTGGAAAATCCAAACAAGTGAGCCCACTGGGACTGGGATTTGGACTGCCTCTTGGTGCCTGGCTTCTTGGATACCAAGTTCAGAGAGTTCAATCACCAAGGAAATGAGGCATGTCACTTTCTTTGGAACTGAATGAGGCCACTGCCATGGAAACCACATTGTCCTAAGAGTTGCTTCCAAGGGTCCCATGAGATGGAGGCTTCCCCTACTTTCTGTGACACTTTCACAAGTTAGAATGATATATCATCCATAGGCACCCAGGAACAGTTCTGCACACAGGCTGGTTTGATCCATCTTCTCTACAATAAGAAGAGAAAAGCTGATTCAGACACATTGCTTCATCCTGACCAGGATGCTTGCCATGGAATATGACTTTTGCTCTCTCAGGTCCTTCGTACCTGCCTACAACTTCTCTGGGTATCATTTCTGTATGGACCTTTGAGGTTCTCAGCAGGTGGAAGGTCCCGTACTTTCCTGTATTCTAAGAACAACTCTGTCCCTGCTTTTCAGTAAAATGAGATTGAGGGAAGAGTGTATATTTAGGGTTAATAACAGGTTCAATTTGGGTTAGGAAATATTCTCTGTGATGAATTATGTTATTGGGAACCTGCAATATTTACAAAAATATAGAGGTGAAATATAAGAATGAAAACCGAAATCTAGGTATGATTTGAAGGCCAGAAAGGCATTGGGCCCTTGATTGGGATACTTAGCTTTGAATTATGTTCTGCACAGATGTCTCAGAAAATTTGATATACAATGGCATAGGACCTGTACCTTGGAAGATTGAATGTAGAAGAGAACATCCACTCAAAAAAGGATAGTCATTAGGATTTGAAAGATAGTCGGTACGTTTAGGAAGAAGAGTGAGTATATGATTTGGACCAAAAGTTCTTTAGCAATAGGGTTTCTTATTTTCCAATAAACATGAGGAAGCAGTGCAGAATCCTCTCTTTGTAGGTCAACTGTGACCACTGGAGACTAAGTGTCTCCCCGTGTGGACTGTGAAGCCATTTGTTCCTCCTCAACTTTTTGTGGTATTTTTGCTGCAGCACTGGGAGTTTGGTATTTGCGTCACAAAATACAAGGAGCTCAACTGGGACACAGTGCTGGAGGGAGTTCTGTCACGAGTGGTGGGTCAGAGTCTGCGAGAGAATGCACCAACCAGGCTCTATCCCTCATATCTTGTCCCATTGCCGCCTTGTCCATATCAACCTCATTCTGAACATTGCCCTGAAACCTCTATATATAACAAGATGCCTTTACATATAAGGGTCTGCTGGCTGCACCATGTCAGTCAAGAGCCATTTGGAATCCAATGGTAGATCCTCATGGCCCTACCACTGATGTTCTTTCACACACCTGCACACCACTCCTCTAGGCCCACTACTCAGCAGGCTCCAACATACTGAAATCTCTGTTCTACACCATTTTCATGAAACCCAGTAATTCAAGGCACTGTCTGGTACCCTCATGATCAGCAACAGGACATACAAAGCTTCTCCAATGAATTTCCAAAATTTTATGGTATTTTTCTAGCCATTTTTCAAGGATGAAGTTGGAGGCACTGTTGGTTTCAATTCATTCAGAAAACATTAAATGTTGAGGAAGCTCATTTCAGTGAATGCTCTGGAGAACTCTCACAGGCAAGTCTTCCCAAAGAGTGGCCAAATGGACACATGAAGCCAGGCCCATTGAGGTCTACAATGTGAGGTACGTGTGTGTTTTGACTCTCAACTATGGTACCGAAGTCTTTCAGAATAAAATCATGTGATATCCTGGCTGAGATTCCCAGTGATCTGAGGAAAGCCACCCTGGGCCTAGATCTCAGTTTCCAAGGGCGACTCTCATGCGTGGCCTCCTAAAATCCCAACAAAATTCATGGCAATACTTCTCTGAGGTCAGTTCCAAAACCCAGTCTCTAAGGGGAATCACACCAGAGTTCAAGCCCTGGTGGACCCAGTCATTTCTTCCAACCGCCTCACAAATGACCAAAATTAAAACCAAAACTCTCCCACATGGCCCTCATCTTCTTCCATATAGTCACTCATCGTAACGTTTGCCAGGAGTTTTCCATGAGGGGCACAGCCAAAGACAGTGTCCAAAATAAACTCCCTTGCCCCTCATTTGCCAATATTCAAGGTGGCCTGGACACCCTTCCTGTGAACCACGAGTGATCAAATAAGCCTGCCGTTAATACTGCTCTATTTCTCCAATTTGAGGCCTACTGACTTTTAGGTACAGATTATTTATGTGATTTGGAGTCATGAGAAAACACAAGAACCTCTGCGGGACTTTGAAGAACTCATTTGACCCAAAGAATCCCTAATACGTTAATCCCTAATACTCGTTAATACGGCACTGCTTCTCCAATTTGAGGCCTATTGACTGTGGGGTTTAGATTTTTTATGTGAATTGGAGTCATGAGAAAAACCAAGCACCTATGGGCTAGCCTCTGCAGGGTTTTGAGGAACTCATTTGACCCAAATGATCACTAGTCTCACTTGATGAAGGTCAGGAACCTTACAGAGGTAGGCAAGAGACTTCATTCACAATGACTGCTCTTTTGGCAATTTTTGTTTTAGATGCACACATTGGATCTTTTTTTTAGATCCTTCAGGTGCTGAGAATCTAAGACATAACCTCACACAGGGCCAAAAATCTGATTCAGACACATCCCTTTCCAAAGAAATTAAGTAAAGAGCCACAGGTGATGCCCTTTCATTTCCATTTGAAAACAGTTTTCTTCATGCTTCACAAAGGTTTGGCCTGAAGAAAAGACCTTCCTCACATTCAGGGCAACAGAACAATTGGTAAGCACAGAGCTTGGAGGTGGTACAAATCATGGAAACAAAATCGTGAGCCTATTCTGAGAGTGATCAGTTTTCAGGAAGAAAACAGGAACTTAGGAAGATAGTAGATGTTGCCCATCCATAAGTCAAGCCGCAGTCCATTCATACACTGGACAAGATAAATCCTGGAATGCTTTCTACTAGACAGGACACATCCATTGATGCATTCTCTTTTCTAATGTCTACAACCACGGACACAGTTGATGCACAGAAAAAGAAACACTCGCCTTGCGAAACGTCTTACCAGAAACAGTTCACTCCAAACCAAACAAACCATCTTTCCTAACTATTCTTAGAACATGAGACAAAACCTCAAACCCACACCCAAACCCACAAAGGCACCTCCTTCCCCCAAGTAGGTCTGTAACTATCGGGAGTGTCCTCTGAATGGTGGGCCATACTATGTTCCGCTGAAATGGCCTGTCCTGTGTCAGATCTGGTCTCCTTGGCCAACTCTGTGAAGTTTTCATGAGCCAGCGGTGATCCACTACCTGGTTTCTCAGGAAAGGCCCATCTTCAGAGCTTTCCTGACATTTGGCCATCCTCACATCAGTAGGTACCAAGAAAGACTGACTCTGTCCTTGGTAAATCCAAACAAGTGAGAACACTGAGACTGGGACTGGGACTGGCTCTTGGTGCCTGGCTTCCCGGATCTGAGACTTCCATCACCAAAGAAGTAAGGTGAGGTTACTTCCTTCAATATCTTAATGAGGTCACTGCTTTGGCAACCACTTTGTCCTAACAGTTCCTTCCAATGGTCCTATGATGGAGGTTGCCCCTACTTCCTGTGATACTTTCACAAGTTAGAATGGTATATCAACCATAGGCATCCGGGAACAGCTTACCACACAGGACTGGTTTGGTCCATCTTCTCTACATTAAGAAGAGAGAGGCTTATTCAGAAGCTACCCTTCATCCTTACCAGGTTGTTTCCCATGGAAGGTGACTTTTGCTCTCTCAGGTACTTCATAGCTACCTGCATCTTTCCCTGGCATCAAATCTGCATGGACCTTTGAGGTTCTCAGCAGGTGGAAGATCCCCTACATTCCTGTATTTTAACATGAACTCTGTCCCTGCCCTTTTGTAAAGTTAGATTGACGGATCAGTGTATGGTTAGGGTTAATACCTTGTTCGATTTGGGTTATAAATCATTCTGCAGGATGATTACTGCTATTGGTAACCTGCAATATTTATAAGATTATAGAGGTGAAATGTAAGTACAAAAACAGAAATCTATGTAAGATTTGTAGCACAGAAGGGCATTAGGCCCTTGATTTGGATACTTAGCTTTGAATTACATTCTGCAGAGATGTCTCAGATAATGCGATATACAATTGCAAAGGACCTTGTACTTTGGATGATTGATTGTAGAAGAGAACATTTACTCAAATTGGGAGAGTCAGTAGGATTAGGAAGATAGTCTGTAGGTTTAGGAATAAGAGTGAGTATAAAATTTGGAACAAATGTTCTTTAGCAATAGGGTTTCGGTTATAGAGTGAATGTAAATGTAAGCACATGTGAAGACTCAGTCACAATGATGAACTGGAGAAAATATAGGAAAAAAGATATCAATAGAGACATTACAAAATCAGGCAATTATAATGTGAGTGATAGGATTAGACATTTTCAACATGGTAAAGATTGAATGGATAATCTTAGGAAGAAAAAAAATATGTAGTTACCAATAGGAATAACATTTGAAAGCATTAGGCAACCTGGACATGGATGTTTTTAGTAATCCATGTTCACTTTCCATTTAGGCTTTGGTACAATCATAAGTGTGACCTTTGCATTTTCTGCCCAGAAAATTATTGTGATAAAATGTATCTGTGGATCATGTGATAGGAGTATTTCTTTCACCATTTCTGGGAGCAATATTTGAAGACATATAAATTAGTATTGGGGGTACAAAGTGGTGTACCCTGTGTCAATGAATATAGAGATAATGGATGAATAGAATATACTGTGAATAAATAATCTAACTGGTTCCACTTTAAATAATGGATTGAATTGATATCTGAAAATATATAAGATATCATATATTGACATACAATCATTCATTCCAACCAGTTATATATCTAATGGTAATCTTAGGGTTATTGTTTATCATGAAGTGTGTGTGAGTTTTGCTTCAAAAGTGATTATGGAAATCGAAAATAATGTGTTTGGAAAGAAGTCTCATGAAAAGACCAGTCAAGAAATATGGAGGAATACCTGAGTTGTGAAGCAGGAAGTGATTGAAAGTGAAACAAATGCGTATAAATTTGCTAAATTGTGGATGAAATATATATCCAATGATGTGCATAAACTGATGAAATAGTAGTGTACCAATGTTGAATAAAAATGAACGGCAAAATACATATCATGTCCCATAGGAATCGACTTGCATTGATGTTAAACTGAGTCAGTTACTGTAGAAATATTAGGATTCGCGTGCATCATTCACTGAATTTAGTTTTCTTTTTTTAAAACTTTTTATTAATGGTTGTTCAAAACATTACATAGTATTGTGGTGAGCGTCACAGGTTGGGGGGCCTGGCTTGAGGAAAAAAAAGAGAAGGCCCTAGACACTCAGGATTGGAGATCCGCCCATTCTGGGATAAAGAGTTGCTGCACAGTGATTGCTTCCCACCTATTGAGAGGAGAAGCTTGGCCCAATGCACACAGCTCCACCTACTGGAAGAGAAGTTAATTGAACTCTATTACTGCATGTATTATTATTTTTTTTTCTTTTTATTTTCTTCTTTTTCTTTCATTTTCATTTTTTTGTTGTTGTTCTTTAACTTTTTTAAATGTATTTATTTTTTAAAATTTTTAAAATTTATTATTTTATGATTCTTTTAAATTTTAATTTTCATTTTTATAATTATCATTATTATTTCTAAAAAATTTTATTTCTTTCTTTATTTTCTATTTTTTTCTTTTGTCTTTTCATTTCTTTTCAATTTGCTTATTCTCCCTTCCTTGAATTCTACCTGCCTACTCTCATTCTCTTTAGTGACTTCTTCCCATCCCTACTACTATCTTTCCTCCCAAGCTTCAAATAAATTTATAAGAGTAAGCAGTAACTCAGCAGTCAAACAGAACAAGAAGTAACATTAGCAGCATAAAAAAGCAAGGATGAAAATGTGTACAAACAATGAAGGACAACCTAAATAATCAGGAGGACCTAGAATCATCAGGAAAATGGTCATATAAAGAACTCAAGGAATACCTTAGACAGATGGAATGGAACCTTAAAGAGGATACGAGACAGCAATTCCAAACAGTGAAAGAACACATTGAAAATGAATTACATAAACAGATAAAAGAAGAAGTTAAGCGTCTTTATCAGGAGATAGAGATAATAAAAGAAATCAAACAATAATTATAGAAATGAAGGAAACGATAAACCAAATTAAAATCTCAATTGAGAGTATCACTAACAGAGTGGAGCAAGTAGAAGCCAGAACGTCAAATAATGAAGAAAAAATATATCATCTTGAAAGGAGTCTAGCCAACTCCGAAAAACTGGTAAAAAATCATGAGAAAAACATCCAAGAGATATGGGATAACATAAAAAAACAAACTTATGAGTCATCTGGATAGAGGAAGGTACAGAGATTCAAACCAAGGGAATGAGTAACCTGCTGAATGAAATAATTTTAGAAAACTTTCCAGAAATAAAAAAGGAAACGGATATACAAATTGTAGATGCATACAGGACACCGAGCACACAAAATCACAGTAGACCAATGCCAAGACACATTGTTACGAAAATATCCAATAAACAGACCAAAGAGAAATTATTAAAAGGTACATGAGAAAGGAGGCAGATGACATTCAGGGGTGAACCAATAAGGTTAACAACAGATTTTTCATCACAGACGCTGAAAGCGAGAAGATCCTGGAACAATGTATTTCAAATACTGAAAGACAATGGATGCCAACCAATAATTCTGTATCCAGAAAAATTAAGCTTCAGGTACGACAACAAAATAAAAATATTTCATAATTAACAAAAGCTAAAAGAATTTGCAGCCAGAAAACCAGCATTGCAAAGTATCTTGAGCAAAACACTACACGAGGAAGAAATGAAAAACAACAACCAAAACTATCACTGGGAAGTGCCTCAGTAATAACAGAGGGCGGGGGAAAAGCTAATCATGGAGAAACAAACTAAATTAAAAAAAATAAATAATCAAAATGGCTGGCAGTATAAACCATATTTAAATAGTAACTCTAAACCATAATGGTTGAACTCTCCAATAAAGCGACATAGGCTGGTAACTTGGATTATAAAAACAAATCCAACAATATGTTGCCTCCAGGAGACACATCTGAATGGAAAAGGCATACACAGGCTGAAGGTGAAAGGTTGGGAAAAAATATACCATGCACACGGTCCTCGTAAGCAACCAGGGGTGGCCATCCTCACATAGAATAAAATCGACTTCAAGACTAAGTTATTCAAAAGGGATAAGTATGGATATTATATAACTTTAAAAGGAATCATTCACCAACAAGACATAAAATTATCAATATTTATGAACGAAATAATGGTGCTGCGACCTTCATAAAACAAATTCTCCTCAAGTTCTGGAATCAAATAGACAACAACACAATAATTATCGGTGACTTCAACACAGCTCTCTCACCATTGGACAGATATTTCAAACAAAAGTTGAATTAAAAAAATATAGAATTCAATATCACAATCAATAACCTAGACTTAACTGAAATATATAGAATATACCAACCATCATCAAATGGATATACTTTTTTTCAGCAGCACATGGATCCTTCTCAAAAATAGACCATATATTATGCCATAGGGCAACCCTCAGTAAATATAAAGGGGTGGAGATAATACCATGCATTTTTTCTGACTATAATGGAATGAAACTGTAAATCAATGATAAAAGAAGGAAGAAAAAGTCCAACATCACATGGAAAATGAACGATATGTTACGGAATGATCAATGGGTTACAGAAGACATAAAGGTGGAAATCAAAAAATTCTTAGAGATAAACGAAAACACAGACACAACATATCGGAATCTACGGGACACAATGAAAGCAGTTTTAAGAGGGAAATTCATCGCCTGGTGGTCATTCCTCAAAAAAAAAAAAAAAAAAAAAAAAGGAAAAACCAACAAATAAATGAGTCACAACACACGTTACAGAACTCTCTCCAGCACTCTGTCCCAGTTGAACTCCTTGTATTTTGTGAAGCAAAAACCATATTCCCAATGCAGCAGCAAGAAGCACCACAAAATGTGAAGGATGACCAAATGTCTTCACAGTCCCCACCAGGAGACACTTGGCTTCCTGTGGCCACAGTTTACCTACAAAGAGAGAATTCAGCACTGCTGCCTCAGGTTCATTGGAATATAAGAAACCATGTCTTCCAGGTCACATAGATGCAGACCCAGATTTGATGGTCTCACTACAAAGGAAGCTAAAGCTCATGACAACAACATATATTTCAAGTGCCCAACTCAGAGGCAGTTTCCCAAGAAGTCATAGGCCAGCAGAGCTCCATGTTGGTGGAGTGTTTACCCTGTCCCTTACTTTTGGAAGCTCCTCTACCACCTCCAAGGTTGTAAACTCCTGAGCATATTCCATTCAGATACATAATCACAGATTTTCACACTTTTCTCCTCTTATTGTGTCTTACTTGGGGCGAAGGTAATATCATGGCACTTCTCTGGATGTGAGTGGGAAGATTTTTGTGTAGCACATGTTTACATACACATTGGAGTCATTTTCCAATTTTCCATTTGAAATACTGAATCCCTGACATTAACCCCTACCCTACTGTACTCTGACTAATAATCTTAATATGATGGTGAGAAATAACCCAAAAAGAATAGAAATACAAGCAGTTCAGAGGAGGCATGGTGTGTAGTTGGAATTGCCTTTTGCATTATATAGTGTAGGAGTTATAAATCTAGTCAATTTTTTGTTGAAATAACTCTACATGTGTTTTTAAAGTTAACAAATATGTGAATTCCTGTCTCCCTTTCTCTGTAGCCTATACGATGCATGTATTTTTATATGCACATAGAAAACCCTATCTGGTATCACACGTATATACTTGTGAGGTGGCTGAAATGGCAGATACAAATTGTGAGAAGAGATCACTCCTCCTAAACGCTGTTGGAACTGAAAATTCAACCTATGGGTGAGCTTCCAAGTTGAATAACATTATACATAAATCCATGTTCAGTAAATGAATATTTTTGCATCTGTGGATTATATATATTTCATGATGAATTTCGATTGGCATATATATTGCTACTTTTTTTCTTTTATTGGTTGTTCAAAACATTACAAATCTCTTCACATATCATATTTCATACATTAGATTCAAGTGGGTTATGAACTCCCATTTTTACCCCAAATACAGATTGCAGAATCACATCGGTTACACATCCACATTTTTACATAATGCCCTATTAGTTACTTTTGTATCCTGCTACCTTTCCAATACTCTACTATCCCCCCTCCTCTCCCCTCCCATCTTCTCTCACTACCCCATCTACTCTAATTCATTTCTCTCCTTGTTTATTTTCCCATTCCCCTCACAACCTCTTACATGTAATTTTGTGTAACAATGAGGGTCTCCTTCCATTACCATGCAATTTCCCTTTTCTCTCCCTTTCCCTCCCACCTCATATCTTTGTTTAATGTTAATCTTTTCTTCCTGCTCTTCCTCCCTGCTCTGTTCTTAGTTGCAATCCTTATATCAAAGAAGACATTTGGTATTTGTTTTTTAGGATTGACTAGCGTCACTAAGCATAATCTGCTCTAGTACCATCCATTTTCCTGCAAATTCCATGATTTTGTCATTTTTTAGTGCTGTGTAATACTCCAGGGTGTATAGAAGCCACATTTTTTTTTATCCATTCATCTACTGAAGGACAACTGTGTTGGTTCCACAGTGTAGCAATTGTGAATTGTGCTGCTATGAACATCGATGTGGCAGTATCCCTGTAGTACACTCTTTTAAGGTCTTAAGGGAATAGTCCAAAAAGGGCAATAGCTGGGTCAAATTGTTGTTCCATTCCCAGTCTTCCCCAGAATCTCCATACTGCTTTCCAAATTGGCCGCACCAGTTTGCGGGAACATCTCTCCACACAGGCCTGGTTTGGTCCTTCTTCTCTACATTAAGAAGAGAAAGGCTTATTCAGACACAACCCTTCATCCTTAAAAGGTTGTTTCCCATGGAAGATGACTTTTGCTCTCTCAGGTCCTTCATTGCTGCCTACATCTTCTTCAGGGATCAAATCTACATGGAACCTCAAAGGTTCTCAGCAGGTGGAAGATACCCTAAATTCCTGTATTGTAAGATGAACTCTGTACCTGCTCTTCTGTAAAGTTAAATTGAGGGAACAGTGTATGGTTAGGGTTAATAACATGTTCAATTTGGGTTAGTAATCATTCTGCTGGATGAATAATGGTATTGGAAAACTGCCATATTTACAAGAATATACAGCTGAAATATAAGTATGAAAACAGAAATCTAGGTAAGATTTGAAGTCCACAAGGGCATTAGGCCCTTGTTTGGGATATTTAGCTTTTAATTACATTCTGCAAAATTGTCTCAGATAAATCGATAATCCATGGCATAGGACCTTGGACCTTGGATGATTGATTGTAGAAGAAAACATCCACTCAAAATAGGATAGTCGGTAGGTTTAGGAAGAAGAGTGAGTATAAAATTTGGACCAAATGTTCTTTAGCAATAGGGTTTTGGTTATAGAGTGAATGTAAATGTCAGCACATGTGAAGAGTCAGTCACAATGATGAACTGGAAAAAATATAAGAAAGAAGATATCAATAGAGACAATACAAAATCAGGCAATTATAATGTGAGTGATAGGATTAGACATTTTCAACAGGATTGAGATTGAATACATAATCTTAGGAAGAAAAAAATAGGTAGTCACCAATAGGAATGATATTTGAAAGCATTAGGCAACCTGGACATGGATGTTTTTAGTAATCCATGTTCACTTTCCATTTAGGATTTGGTACAATCATAAGTGTGACCTTTGCATTTGTGCCCAGAAAATTATTGTGATAAAATATATATGTAGATCATGTGACATGATTATTTCTTCCACTATTACTGGGAGCAATATTTGAAGACATATAAATTAGTATTGGGGGTACAAAGTGGTGTACCCTGAGTTATGAATATAGAGATAATGCATGAATAGAACTTACTGTGAATAAATAATATTGGTTCCTCTTTAAATAATAGATTGAATTGATATCTGAAAATATATTAGAAATCATAAATTGACATAAAATCAGTCATTCCAACCAGACTTTCCTGGTCACACTGATATCTGAGTTTTCTGAGATTCTCCCATTCCCTTCAGCTATCAGTACATGGCCATGTCACAGAGCCTTGTGGTGGTACATATGTTGGACACAAAACCATGAGCCTATTCAGGAGAGTGGCCAGAATTCACGAAGAAACAGGAACTTAGAAAGATAGTAGGTATTGCCCATCCATAGGCAAGCCACTCTCCATTCTTAAATTGGGCAGGATGAACGCTGGGACACTTTATATTAGACAGGACACAACCATTGATGCATTCGCTTTTCAAAGGTCTACAACCACGGATACAGTGGGATACACAAACAAAGAAACACTCGCTATGTCAAATGACTTATTAAAAACAGTCCACTCCAAACCAAACAAACTGCCTTTCCTACCTATTCTCATAACATGAGACAAAACCAAACTCACATGCACACCCACAAAGGCACCTCCTTTACCCAAGTAGGTCTGTGACTATCCAGAGTGTCCTCAGACTGATTGGCCATACTATGTTCCCACGAAATGGCCTGTCCTGTCTCAGATCTGGTCTTCATTACCAACTCTGTAAAGTTGTCAGGAGCCATGAGGGAGTCACTACCTGCTTTCTCAGGAAGGCCCCTCTTCAGAGCTTTCCTGGCATTTAACCATCCACAGATCAGTATTTACCAAGAAAGACTGACTCTGTCTTTGGTAAATCCAAACAAGTGAACCCAATGGGACTGGGACTGGGACTGGCTCTGGGTGCTTGGCTTCCTGGATCCCGAGTTCAGCAAATTGCATCAACAAAGAAGTGAGGTAGGTCAATTCCTTCAGGAACTGAATGAGGTCACTGCCTTGGTAACCACTTTGTTCTAACAGATGCTTCGAAGGTTCCCATGAGATGGAGGTTACCCCTACATCCTGTGACACATTCAGAAGTTAGAATTGTATATCGACCATAGGCACCAGGGAACTGCTCTCCACACAGGCTGTGGTGAGCCGTTTCTGCAGATTATGGTCGCCATTGCAAGATGGCGCTGGCTCCACTGTGGTCTGTAATAAACAACTCCTTGTTTGGGAGAGTTGGTGCATGGTTTCTCAGCACCCTGTGAGAAAGTTCCACGTGGCAGCTTCGCATTGGGGCTTGGGATGCTTTATTAAGGCTGGGAGGGGCATCCGACGGGGAATTAGAAGAAATATCAAGGGCCTGAATAAACTGCTGAAAGAAGATTCCTGAGTTGCGTCTTCCTTGCGGGCAAGGGGTCGCGACAACAGGCCTTGTTTGGTCAATCTTCTCTACAATAAGAAGAGAGAGACTGATTCAGACACATCAATTCATCCTGACCTGGTTGTTTGCTGTGGAAGATGACTATTGCTCTCTCAGGTCCTACATAGCTGCCTACATCTTCTCTAAGCATCATTTCTTCATGGATCGTTGAGTTTCTCAGCCGGTGAAAGATCAGCTACATTACTATATTGTAAGACGAACTCTGTCCCTGCTCTTCTGTAAGTTATATTAAGGGAAGAGTGTATGGTTAGGTTTAATAATAGCATCGATTTTGGTTAGGAATCATTCTGCGGGATGAATAATGGTATTGGCAACCTGCGATATTTACAAGAGTATATAGGTGAAATATAAGTATGAAAGCAGAAATTTGGTAAGATTTGAAGCCCAGAAGGGCATTGGGCCCTTGAGTGGGATACTTAGCTTTGAATTATGTTCTGCACAGTTGTCTCAGATAAATCAATATACAATGGCATAGGACCTTGTAACTTGGATGATTGAATGTTGAACAGAACATCCAGTCAAAAAGCAATAGTCGATAGGATTTGGAAGGTATTCGGTAGGCTAAGAAGAAGAGTGAGTTTCGGATTTGGACCAAAAGTTCTTAACAATAGGGTTTCGGGTAGAGAGTGAAGGTGAATGTCAGCACATGTGAAGAGTCAGTCGCAATGATGAACTGGGGAAAACATGTATGAAAGCACATATCAATAAAGACATTAGGAAATCAAGTAAAGTATAAAGTGAGTGATAGGATTACACATTTTCAACAGGCTGGAGCTTGAATTTATAATCTTAAGAGGAAACAAATATGTAGTCACAAATAGAATTGACATTTTTGAACATTAGGCAACATGGACATGGATGATTTTAGAAATCCATGTTCACTTCCCATTTAGGCTTTGATACAATTGTACATGTGACCTTTGCTTTTTGTGTCCAGAATATTTCTGTGATAAAATGTATATGCAGATCTGGTGACATGAGTATTTCTTCCACCATTTCAGGGAGCAATATTTTGAAGACGTATAAATTAGTATGGGGGTACAAATAGGCGTACCCTGTGTCTATGAATATAGAGATAATGCAAGAATACACCATTCTGTGAATAAACAATATAACTGGATCCACTTTAAATAATGGATTGAATAGATATCTGAAAATATATCAGAAATGTTATATTGATATACAATCATTCATTCCAACCAGTTATATATCTAATGGTCATCTTAGGGTTATGGTTTATCATGAAGGGTGTGTGAGATTTGTTTCAAAATGTTTATGGAAATCGATTATAATGTATTTGGAAAGAAGTCTCATTAAAAGACCAGTCAAGAAACATAGAGAAATACATGTGTTCTGGAGAAGAAAGTGATTAAAAGTGAAACAAATGCCTATAATTTTGCTAACTAGTGGATGAAATATGTATCCTATGATGTGCAAAAACTGAAAAATAGTAAGGTACCACTGTTGAATAAAAATGAACATCAAAAGATGCATCATGTCCCATAGGAATCTACTTGCATTGATGTTAAACTGGGTCAGTAACTGTAGAAATATTAGGATTTGTATGTACCTTTCACTGAAGTTAGTTTTCAGTATTAGGAAACAAATATATGTTTCAGGTGAATGAATATTTCTGAGAATAATGTTGTGAAAAGTTGATTATTAATCCACATACATGAACATGAATGAATTTAGGGAGTGTATATAAGACACATACATTTCATATTATGAAAATTCTGGAGTGTGTGTGTGTGTGTATATATATATATATATATATATATATATATATATATATATACACACACACACACACAAACACACACACACACACACACACAAACAACCACAGACAATAAACATACCAATTCATATGCCAAACAAAATTCACCATGAAATATATATCATCCACAGATCCAAAAACATTCATTTCACTGAACATGGATTTATGTATAATGTTGTTCTACTAGGAAGCTCACCTATAGCTTGAAATTTCAGTTCCAACAGCTTTTAGGAGGAGTAATCTCTTCTCACAATTTGTAACTGCCAAGTCAGGCACCTCACAAAAATTTACTTGTGATATCACGTAGAATTCTATATGTGCATATAAAAATACATGTGCTGAATAGGCTACAGAGAAAGGGAGACAGGAATACACATATTTTTTAACTTTAAAAACACATGGAGAACTATTTCAATTAAAAATTGACTAGATTAATAACACCTAGCATTTATCTTGCAAAAGGCAAGTCCAATATACACCATGTCTCCTCTGAACTGCTTGTATTTCAATTTTGTTTCGGTTATTTTTCTCCATCATATTAGTATTAGTTGTTAGAGTCTCGTAGAGTATGGGTTATTGTGAGGGATATAGTATTTTGAATGGAAAATTGAAAAATGAATCCAATGAGTAAGCATATATATATTATACAATAATCTTCCCACTCTCATCCAGAACAATGCCTTGACATTACCTTCGCCCCAAGTAAGACACAATTAGAGGAGTAGAGTTAAAATATCTGTGAATACATATCTGGGATAGAAAATGCTCAGGAGTTCACAAACATGGATGTGGTAGAGGAGTTTCCAAAAGTAAAGGACAGGGTTGATCTCCCAACCTGATCTTTCAATAAAATTGGGAGTCATCTTGCCACACAGCCATGAGAAGATAATTTTTTCTTTACTATAAATTAGTGCAAATTCCAAACCTACTTGGAATTCCTGCCCATGCCTTGAACTCACCCATATCTGGCTTTCTGACCAGATTGCAGCCCTCTCTGAAACTTTAGTGACACCTCATAAATATTGGCCTTCCCTGGCCAAAGACCCTCTCTAGGCTCTAATGGTACTCATAATTTTTGATGCTGGGGCCAGCAAATAAAAACTGTAACATATAATTAGTGTGATGCTTGTCAAAGTTCTGTTTTCTGTAACTCCCCTTTTGTGTAACTTTCTGGGGTATAAAGCTGGGCTGTAGGAAATGTGGGGATGCTGTCTTGTTTCCGCTGTTTGAGAGGGAGAGGCAGCCCACCCGGATGAAATAATAAGCTTGCTTTAATTTGATTTTAATTGGAGTCAGTGGTCTTTTCTTGCATCATGATCTAATATTTTAGAGTTCCCCAGTGAGATGACCCGACCAGATCACAAGACCAGACTCCTGGAAATTCTGAAGCTGGCCTTTCCTCCAAGGCTCCGGGCTGGAGAGCCAAGTTCAAAGGCCTTGGAGTGAGCCTTCAGTCCGGGGAGCACTGCAGTGAACCATCGCACTATAACTATTAGCAAGCACCTGGTGGAGGAGGCCTCCATAGGTAAGTGGTATCTTTATAACATCTGATATCCGGTAAAGGGACATCTCTTCTGATGACAGAGAGGTGGCATGGGGAGGCTCACATATACTCCTGTCCGGGACAGTAACAAGAATCATTCTGTCCTCTGTTCTGTTGTGTAGGGAATTCCTCTGAAAGGGTAGAGAGGTGCCAACGGGCACGCAGGAGCTCCTTCCCCGGAGCTTTAGCAAGACGTTGTATTGCTCCTCTGTTTTTCTGTTTCTTCACCGGTTTTCTGTTTCTTTGTGTTTTTTTTCTGTGTTCTGTATGTTTTTGGTTTGTTAGTTTTTGTGCGTTTTGTTGTGTGATTTCTGTGGTAAAAACATAATGATATTGGACGTGAAAATGGGTAATAAAGCAAGTAAGCCTGACACCCCTTTGGACTGTGTTTTAAGGAACTGTGATGAACTTTCCCCCCCTTTGTCAAGCAGGATGAGAGAAGCCCCTAGCTGGTTGCCTGGAGCACACCCACTGAAGAGGGCAATGCCTGCTGGTGACCTAAGAACTGAGTATCTCTTAGGTGAAAAAGTGAAACTCCTTTAAAACCTCTTGTCCCTCCAGATCAAGAGAGTCACAGCCTTTCGGCAGAATCCCCTGTGTTTCTCCTTTGTTAGCAAAGCAGTAAACCTCCCTTTTTCTTTTTTTCAAACGCTGTCCTCATTATTAAATTGGTATTAATTGGCTTCAACATCAGGAACCAAAATTTAAGTTACAAATTTTGATACCCTCCCCCGGACCCCGGGACTTTTTGAGAGCTGACTACTGAAATATTAGGAGACGGAGCGTGCTCGGGGTGGAACTGAACCAGAGGAGCTAATCCTGTAAGTAAAAGGAGGGACTGAAGGACTCCCAGCAGCTGCCAAAGCCCTGTTGCTTCAGAGAATTCCCTCCTTCCGTCCCTGCACTGTAAGAATTATGCCACCTCTGTCTTACTAAAAAAGAGAATAAGAAAAAGGGGACACTAAATGCAGTAAAGTCACCATGGAGACCCTTGATTTCACATTTCAGGTTGCTCCTCTTTGAAAACATCTGTTCCCCTTGTGGGGACATCTATCGTGCTACAGGTGTAGGAGATTTTTCTCTTATCTGTTATGTTTTAAAGGCTTCTGTCTGTCAGCCATAGTCTGGAGCTCCTTTCTGTCTGTCTTGTGTCTTTGTTTCTGGCCCTTAAAGACATGTGCAATAATGTGTTCATATTATAAATTGTTTCTTGGGAATGATCTTAGCTCAATGTGTGTCTAAATGATGACGTTTTATTGTAACAATCTGGTATCTGAATGGGTTTTTGAAGCATTGTACAATCTTGCAGTTAAAAGTCTGGTTCATATAATTGTTTAGTTTATGATTTTAGATAATTCATGCAAGAGAACTTAAATACTTAGCATGGAAAACTAAAGAACTCTATTTCCAAGTTGGCAAGTGACTTCCCAAACATTCAGTCTTATTTTTCACCAGTTTTGAATTGGGTAGACTGGGAAAATATCACAGTGTGTACCAGTGCATTAATTGGGAAAAGGATAGTAAATCATAGTATGGTATCTGTTGACAGAACAAGATGTAAAGATATAAAATTTTGTGAATTGTAACTTAAAATTGTACCATAATTTTCAACATCCAAACCTTAAAATTATGGTTAAAATGCCTTAGGCCTGATGTGTCTGCTCAGAATAGCAGTTTTTCCCTGCTCCTTCCAGACCTCAGCCAGGCCTTATGTTGAAATGCAAATGAAAGAAGCCTACTAGCTCAGTAGGAGACTGATCTGAGGCCAAAGGGGCGGGGAGAAAAAATTACATTGTATGGTATTTACTAAGAACTGCCCAGTCACTTTTTCTAGGACTCTTATTTTTTTCCTTAGATTCTGTATTGTTTTTAACTCATGATTTTGATCCTACAGACCTAGGTTAATGTTTTTCTGATCAGTTCTATCTTTGACCAACAGTGGAGTTTTTGAAACATTGCAATGGAGATTTCACCTGCGAAAAGCTACAAGGCCTTTACTATAATTATGTGTGCACACTCTTGTTATGTGTTGTATGTGTATATATACATATGTCCGTATATCATGTATATTATATACAAATTAACATACATAAGGAGCGCTCATAAAAAAAGGAGCACTCACAAAAACAAATTTTAAAAAGCGGATCCAAAGATCTTTAATTTACGTGATTTAAATGGTTCACTTTAAATTGGATAAACAGATAAAAATAAATGTCTTTAAATTTAAACTTACATGTTTTTCTAGGTGTTCAAAAATCTAATAAAATATTAATGTCGACAAAAGGTCTAATATGCCTTGGTTCTAGGACTTTTCCTTCAACAAAAAAATGGTCTACACTGTTCAATACTTTTGTTTAATATTTTGATAAATAAATAAATTAAATTTGATATTTGATTACTCATTCATGAGTATTCTTGTTAGATATGTTATTGATTTACTAAGGTCTGTATAAGTTTGTTCTAAAGTCTGTATAAGATTGTAAAAATCAGTCATGTGTAAAAGACACAAAAATTTCTTAAAACATACGTTTACCAATAGCATTGTGTTTATTAAGTTTTATTTTTCTAGAGCAAGCAACCATAAATATTAAACAACTTATAAAATACGATCTGTTATTTTAGAGCACTGTACTGCCATTTCTTTAAAAGCTAAACTTGGTTAATGTAGAAACATCAATGCAATTGTGATGCTATTAATGTGCTCATATCTTCCAGGAATACAAGTCTCTAAGGTAGAAACTTTAAAAGAGCATTATGTGAAGCTGGTGTTCTGAAGTTGTATGGTAAAAAAAAATATATATATATATATATATTGGGCATTTATTTACCTTTTATCAATAAGATATGTAAACTTTTATGTTACTTTTTACATTGGGGAACAATTTGAATGTATTTTTATGTTAATGAGAGCCTTAGCTATGAAAAGGATAAAACTTTCAGCGTTTATTTTATTCATGTTTTAAATGTTATATTATATGGTGTTAACTAATGTTCATGTGACCTCAAACAATTAATGTTAACTTTTTAAACTGATATTTAAAAACAAAGATCATCTTTAGAACTAAAACACTTAAGATTTATAAAGAGCCCTGCCTTACTTGAGATAAGGCTCTGTGTCCCAACTTACTACATGTGAGAATGACTACGAAAGCAGTGGGTCAGATGTTATTTCATTTAAAGTTACATTCAAAAGTTCTTTTTTTTCATATCAAGATTATTAGGATCTCAAACAAGAAATATAATAAATAACTCAGCCTAAAAATTCAGGGTAGCTATTACACGAACTAAGTATATTTACTCTTGTTAATTTTATTTTGTAATTTCCTAATAAGTGATCTAAAGATTCCCTGTTAGTGTTTTACAGAAGTGTTGCTTTAAGAACACAACATGGGTTAATTAAAGATAACAAGTCATCACCAAAAGACAGACAGAAAAATACAGATCCCAATTAATAAAAAGATAAATAATTTTAAATTACAGACATTAAAGCCCAGTACTCTTAATATAAGGCTGCTAAAATTTATTTGCTGGATGTTTAAAATTAGGATTTAAAATTAAAGTTAAATGAAAAGGGCCAAGAAAATCAATATTTGATTCTTGCCCTCTGAGTCAGTCTGTATCCAGGGAACAGGGGACTTCCCTAAAGAGCTTTGCAACTCTGAGCCACTGGAGAACAGAAAGCCAATCACTGCATTTTCTATGAAGAAGACAGTCATCAGAGAAGGGAGACATCCCTGATGCTTCCGAGGGAAGCCACAGGGTCAAGCAAGACCTGGACACACCTAGCGAAAATGGCACTAGCAGAACTGAGAAGCTGCTCTCAAGTTTCCACAGGAATGACTCCAGTAAAAGCTCAGCTGACTGTTCATAATAGATAGAAACAAAAGTCAGTTTGACTGCTTCATCTTAAACATTTAGGAAAGACAGTTAAACGCAAAATACAGCCATTCCTGGGCATTTTAAATAATAACAGTAATAATAATATTTTAAGGTATACACTTTATGTTAGCCTCCCAAAATAAATAAGACTGGAGGCTACAAAGAAGGGTTCTCAGAGAGGAATGCCTGATAACTATAAAAAGAGAATATCAAGAGGAGCTGCCAGAGGCAGAAGTTTTTAGTTTAAGGCCTACAGATATTCCTAACCTACACAGGTAATATTGGAGTTTGCTAGTACAATTATCCAGCCTTGAGTAACAGAATTAAGAGTTTCTCTATTAGACACAGAGGTCATACTAGTAAAAGAATTTTGCAGAATCAGATGGTATTAAATTATAACACTGTATTTTATGGGGAGGGACAACTGTAACCCTAAATGTTAAATATTAAGTTGACAGTCCTGATAACTGGGGATATTTAAGACTGGTGAGGGAACTTCTATACAGTGACATGTTCCAGCTGCTGCAACATTCATTCAGTACTCATGTATTTTGTTTCTCTCATAGAAGAACCCATCCCCAGATGACTTTACAACCTGTACTTCCCCAACCAGACTTCAAACCGAACTGACTTCGAAAAGGCAACTCATGTCTCTCAGACCGTACCCCCTCACGTCACCCTCTCTCAGCTCAGAAGAAGTCAAAATGAGTGACGCCTCGCTTCTTACTACAATGGAGCCAAAAATAAATAGACTATCAATATAAGTAATTAATTAAGTCAGTAAAATCAGGGAGACCGGTTTTGGGTGAGTTCAAAAAATGGGGAGACTGTTACCTGAGGAATTAAATTTCCCTCAGTGCTCGTCCCCTACCCTATCAAAGATTTGAAAGGGACACATTAGAAAATGGGGGAATGATAGACCCAACCTGATATTTTATTTAAATTGGAGCCATCTTGCCACAAAGCCATGAAAAGATAATTTTGGCTTAACTATAAATTACAGCAAATTCTGAACCTGCTTTGAATGCCTGCCCATGCCTTGAACTCACCCATGCATGGCTCTCTGACCAGATAACAGCCCTCTCTGAAACTTTATTTACACCTCATAAATATTGGCCTTCCCTGGCCAGACGACACTCTCTGAGGATCTAATGGTTCTCATAAATTCTGATGTTGGGGCCAGCAAAAAAAAAAAAAATGTAAACTATCGTTAGTGTGATGCTTGTCAGAGTTCTGTTATCTGTAACCACCCTTTTCTGTAACATTCTGCGCTATAAAGCCATTCTGTAGGAAAGGTGGGGTTGCTCTCTTGTTCCCGCGGTTTTGGGAGGGAGACACAGCCCGGGTGGTGGAAATAATAAGTTTGCTTTAATTTGATTTTAATTGGAGTCAGTGGTCTTTTCTTGCGTCCTGGTCTAAAAGGTAAACACTCCACCAACATGGAGCTCTGCCTGCCTAAAGACTACTTGAGAAACTGCCTCTGAGGATGGGCACTTGACATATATGTTGTTGTCAGGAGCTTTAGCTTCCATTCTAAAGAGACCATTAAAGCTGAGTCTGCATCTATGTGACCTGGAGGACATTGTTTCTTATTTTCCAAATAACATGAGGCAGCAGTGCTGACTTCTCTCTTTGTAGTTAAACTGTGGCCACTGAAAGCTAAGTGTCTCCGAATGTGGACTGTGAAGCCATTTGGTCATCCTCCACTTTTCATGGTGTTTCTTGCTGCTGCACTGGGAGTTTGGTATTTGCTTCACGAAATACAAGGAGTTCAACTGGGACACAGTGCTGGAGGGAGTCCTGTCACGTGTGGTGGGTCAGGGTCTGCAGGAGAATGCACCAACCAGGCTTCTATTCCACATAGCTTGTCCCCTTAACCATAGCAACCTGATTCTGAACATTGCCCTGAAACATCTCCATATAACAAGATGCCTTTTATGGAGAGGATTCAGACATATACGTGATTCCTGTCTGCACCATGTCAGCCACAAGCCATTTGGAAGTCAATGACAGATCCACATGGCTTGACAAGAGATGCTTTATCACACACCTGCACATCACAGCTCTGGGCCCACTACTCAGCAGCCTCCAACATACTGGTATCTGTGTTATACACCGTTTTCATGAAACCCAGTCAATCAAGGCACTGTCTGGTACCCTCATGATCAGCAACAGGACATCCAAAGATTCTCCAGGGCCACCTGGTCATGGGAATTTCAAAAATTTCATGGTATTTATCTAGCCATTTTTCAAGGATGAATTTGGGGAAACTGTGGGTTTAAATTCATTCAGGAACCATTAAATTTTGAAGAAGCACATTTCAAGGAAAGCTCTGGTGAACTCTCAGAGGCAAGGCTTCCCAAAGAGTGGCCCAAAGGACACATGAAGCCAGGCCCATTGAGGTCTCCAACGTAAGGTCCATGTATGTTTTGACTCTCAACTATGGCGGCCAATCTTTCAGAATAAAGTCATGTGATATCCAGGCTGAGTTTGACAGTACTCTTTGGAAAGCTACCCTTTTCTATATCTCAGTTTTCAAGGGTGAATCTCATGCATGGCCACCTAAAATCCCAACACAATTCATGGCAATATTTCTCTGAGGTCAGTTCCATTACTCAGTCTCTATGGGAAATCACACCATAGTTCAAGCTCAGGTGGACCCAGGCATCTTTACCAACCACCACACAGCTGTCCACAATTAAAACCAAAACACTTCCACATGGCCCTCATCTTCTTCCACATATACACTCATCATTACCTCTGGCTGGAGGTTTCCATGAGGGGCACAGCCCAAGACACTGTCCAAAATAAGCACACTTGCACCTCATTTGCCTAAAGTCAACTTGGCCTGGACACCCTTCCTGTGAACAAAGAGTGATCAATTAGTCCTGCTCTATAACTGCTCCGCTTCTCCAATTTGAGGCCTACTGACTGTCTGGTATAGATTCTTCATGAGAATTTGTGTCATGAGAAAACTCAAGCACCTATCGGCTAGCCTCTAGAGGGCTTTGAAGAACTCATTTGACCCAAAGAATTCCTATTTTCACTTGATGGAGGTCAGGAAGGTTACAAAAGATGGCGAGACACTTCATCCACAAAGACTGCTCTTTTGGCCATTTTGGTTATGAATGCACACTTGGAAACTTTCTTTAGATGCATCAGATGCTGACAATCTAAGCCAATGCCTCACAAAGGGCCAAGAGGCTGATTCAGCCACATCCCTTTCCAAAGCAATTAAGCAAAGAGCCACAGGTGATGCCCATTCATTTCCGTTTGTAAACTGTTTTCTTCAGGCTTCACAAAGGGGTGGCCTGAGGCAAAGACCTTCCTGACATTCAGGACAACAGAACAATAGGTAAGCAAAAAGCCCAAAGCAGTGTTTCTCCACTGAGACTTTACTGGTCACACAGAATTCTGAGTTTTTGAGATGCTCCCATTCCCTTCAGCTATTAAGTACATGCCCATGTCAGAGAGCTTGGAGGTGGTGCATATCTTGGAAACAAAACCATGAGGCTATTCTGGAGAGTGGCCCGTATTCAAGAAGAAGAGAGAAACTTAGGAAGGTAGTAGGTGTTGCCCATCCATAAGGCAAGCCACTCTCCATTCTTAAATTGGGCAGGATGAATGCTGGGAAGCTTTCTACCAGACAGGACACAAGCATTGATGCATTCTCTTTTCAAATGTCTATAACCATGTATACAGTGGGATACACAGACATAGAAACACTCATGTTGTCAAACAAATTTCTAGAAACATTCCACTCCAAACAAACAAACCGACTTATTCTCAGAACATGAGACTAAACAACAAACTCATAGGGACACCCACAACAGCACCTCCTTCCCCCAAGTATGTCTGTGACTATCCTCAGTGTCCTCTGACTGGTGGGCCATACTATGTTCCCCGAAGTGGCCTGTTCTGTCTCAGATCTGGTCTTCTTTGCCAACTCTTTGAAGTTGTCAGGAGCCATGGTTGAGCCACTACCTGCTTTCTCAGAAAAGGCTTCTATTCAGACCTCTCCTGGCATTTGGCCATCATCACTTAAGTAGGTACCAAGAAAGACAGACTCTGTCCTTGATAAATCCAAACAATTGAGACCACTGGGACTGGGACTGGGACTTCTCTGGGTGCCTGGCAGTCAATCACCAAGGAAGTGTGGTAGGTGACTTCCTTCAGGAAATGAATGAGGTCACTGCCTTGGCAACCACTTTGTACTAACAGTTGCTTCCAAGGGTCCCATGAGATGGAGTCTGCTCCTACTTCCTGTGACACTTACACAAGTTAGAATGGTATATCAACCACAGGCACCCAGGAACAGCTCTCCACACAGGCCTGGGCCTGGTTTGGTCCATTTAATCTACATTAAGAAGAGAGAGGCTGATTCAGTCACATTCCTTCATCCTGACCAGGTTGTTTGACATGGAAGTTGACTTTTGCTCTCTCACATGCTTCATAGGTGCCTACATCTTCTTCAGGGATGATTTCTGCATGGAACTTTGAGGTTCTCAGCAGGTGGAAGATCGCCTACATTCCTGTATTGTAAGATCAACAATTTCCCTGTTCTTTTGTAAAGTTAGATTGAGGGAAGAGTGTATGGTTAAGGTTAATAACAGGTTCGATTTCGATTAGGAATCATTTTGCAGAATAAATAATGGTATTGGAAACCTGTGATATTTACATGAATATGCGGTGAAATATAAGTATGAAAACAGAAATCTAGGTAAGATTTGAAGTCCATAAGGGCATTGGGTGGCCTGGACCCCATCCTTTGAAGCAGGAATGATCAAATAGCCCTGCTGCTAATACTGCTCTTCTTCTCCAATTTGAGGCCTACTGACTGTCAGGTATATATTCTTACTGTGATTTGGAGTCATGAGAAAACCCAAGCACCTATGGGCTAGCCTCTTCAGGTCTTTGAAGAACTCATTTGACTCAAAGGATTGCTATTCTCACTTGAAGGTAGTCAGGAACTGAAAAGGTCATCGAACGTTGGAGGAAAAGACCAACAAGAAACTGTCTCATGCCAAAAGAAATGGTTTATTGGGGGTCCAGCATCTGGGGCTCAGAGCTCACTCCAGAGGAGGAAAGAAAAAAGATCCCCGAGAACAACTTGAGCAGAGTTTATATACATTCTTTATAGAGGGCAGGGACTTTACATACATCATAGCCTCCTTTAGGAAATCATCATACGCCGCAGGAAAATCAAATAGCAACTCTAAAACAAGATTAGCACATCCATTGGCGGGAACAGGTCGGCCAGGGGGTGATTTTTTAGCCCTGAGAAGGGGTATACATTTAAACTGGTTGGTTGAAGCCCTGAGATGTATTCGTGCTGAGCTGCAGGGTTTCTGGGAAGGGGTTGTTTAGCTACTAGGTGGTCAGGGAAGATTTCAACACACATCTAATGGGCAGTTCTGGGAATTGTCTTAACTGCCACGGGAATTTCAGGTTCTGAGTGCAGCTTGGAAACTTTACAAAACCTGGTTCTTTACGTTTCAATTTAAATTTCTTTTATTCTTTCATTTTCCACTCCTTTTTCTGACTACTTTTAATCTTAAAAGTAATGAATCATAATTATTGCGGGTTCTCAGATTCTATTTCTGCCAGTGGATAGTATTTTTATCTGATTACCATGAGTTTTTTCCTGCCCAATCTGAACCTGGAGAAAGGAAACTATGCAGTTTAGCAAACAAGGTCCCACATTTAGTAACACCATAAGGATGATCAGGGGTCCAGCTAAGTCTGATAAAAGTTTAGTTAACCAAGAGGACTGGGTAAACCATGACTCAAAACACCCTTGTTGAATCTCCCTTTCTCTCTGGTGCTCTTCAAGGCATTTTCTCAATTTACTCATGGATTCTTTAAAACTCCACTATGGTCAGCATAAAAACAGCATTCTTCTCTCAGTGAAGCACAGATGCCCTCCTCCCTCATGAAGAGGAGGTCTAATCCTTGCCTTTTCTGTAAAACAACCTCAGAGAGAGAGGTTAAGGATTCCTGCAAAACTGTGATGGAGGTCTCTAACGTTTTCAAGTCTTGATCTATTGCTGTTTCTAATCGGGCCATTTGTTGTGACCCACGGATCATAGCAGCTGTTCCCGTACCCACTCCTGCAGTAACTCCTATCCCCAGTAGGATGGCTAGAGTAAGAGACACTGGCTCCCGGTGAAATCAGGTTGTTAGTCCCCCTAGTAGACCTTCAAATTATTCTGCATCATCATAGAGCACCCTGGGGAGTATCTGCACCATTACACAATAATTTACAGAGCTATCTAATACCTGGGCTGAAATGCAAGGAGTTCTGATTGTGTGGAGTTCAGTACCATAATGGTTCCTTTAATTAGTTCCCAGGGGGAGGAGTCAGCTGTATTCTGGACTGGGAAAGTAGGCAAAGACCGAAACCAGGAAGTATGAGATGGTAGAGGGGTTCTGGTAGATCTAGGCATGGGAGGTTTAGGAGGTTTAATTCCTGGCTTGAGGGGATTGGGCCCTATTGCTGTGGGCTTTTCTTCCTTTTTAAGCTGGATGGTGAACCAGAGAGCAAAGTCATAACCAGGGCCATAAATATAAAATCGCATTCCCCTAGTATTTCCCATAGGCCATGTTGTTCTGAGGTATCCCCTTCCTTTGGAAGTGAAAGTTATTTGAGGGGGTAACAGACTATTCTTTCCACAGCGAGTTTTTGACACCGCTTGGCTAGCGGCACATTTCTTGGAATCAATCCAGGTGTCATTTGGTCCTACCTGAATCATACTGTCTGGAGAGTTTGGGTTCCACCATGCACTCCCGTTTGTTCACATCCCCAAGATCTACAATAAAAGTCAATGGGTCCTCCACAGGTTTGGGCCTGTTTGCAACTTCGGAAATCAGCTGGGCACACATAAAAATCAAGACTGGCTAGTTTACACCTCAGTTGGGGAGATGACATCCATAATTCATGGGGTAAGGTGGTCTATGTTGCCCTGGTTTGGGTTTGAGTGGGATATGTGTGGGGTCCTCTATGTCAGGGAGATCCCAGTCAGAGAGGCCTATAACAAGCTGACAAATGTCTCGGTGGAGAAATGGCCACCTAGTCCATAAGGCGGCTGTATGTGAAATAGACCACACTACTTGCCCAGTAGGATTTATAACTTGCCATTGTTGCTGAACAGGCTGATGGGGATTAGGAATGCTGGTGGCCAGAGGAAGAATCCATAGCCCTATCCACACGACAGACACGGAACTTGAGAGGGTTACCAGTCTGTTTCAGTTTCCAGCCGGAATCTGTACAGGGCACAGGCTTGAGATGTGAGGCATGTATCCAGGAAGTGATCCCATCCAATTTCACCACTGTAGGTGTTATAAGAAACACCTGGTATGGTCCTTTCCAGCGGGGTTCCAGGGATGACACCTGATGCCGTCTCACGTAGACTAAGTCTCCCACTTGATAACAATGTGGGGTTTCTTTGTCTCCAGGCTGATAAGCAGTGGCCAACTATTTCCACAGGTATCGCTGGGTGCTGGGTTTGTTCAAGGGCTTTAAGTCTGTCAAGCAAGGGTGTGTGAAAGGAATCATTAAGTCTCGAGTTGGGGTTAGGTCCCTTACTGGAGGAGGGGCACCATAGAGAATTTTATAATTGGTGAGGTTACACAAAGAGGCATAGAGGTTATTTCTTGCAGGAAACAGTGCATAAGATAGGAGCATAGTCCAATATTTTATGCCGGTCTCCAGGCTTAATTTCGTTAAGGTCTCTTTGATGGTTCTATTCATCCTTTCTACCTGTCCTGAGCTCTGGGGTCTATAAGCACAATGTAACTCCCAATTAATCCCCAGGGTCCTGGCGAATCCCTGACTTACTTGGGCTACAAATGCCGGTCCATTGTCGGACCCTATTACCTTAGGCAAGCCGGACCTTGGAAAAATGTCTTCTAGGATCTTTTTGAACACCATCTGAGCCGTTTTTTTCTTCATGGGGAAGGCTTCGACCCATCCTGAAAAAGTACCTACAAAGACTAGGAGATATTTAAGTCCATAACTTGCTGGCTTAATTTGAGTAAAGTCCACTTCCCAGAATTGTCCTGGTCTGGTTTCTCGTAAGTGCTTCCTGCAGGAAGCTTGGATGGGTAAGTATTAACTAATTGACAGACTTGACAAGCTCTAGTCACCTGCTCAGCTATTTCTTTCCTCTTTGAGTCAGTCAATAATAAGTCGTTTCTTCGGTCCTTTAAGAGTGCCTACAACTTCTTTGAGTCTAAGTGGGTGAGCTAGTGTAAGTCTTTGACATAAAGGTGGGCTTTTTGAAATTGTAAACTTGGCTCTGTAGGGTCCCAGAGTTCTGTATCTGTCTCCTCAGATGATAAGTTGCCTGAAGGTTCCGGAGCTGCCAAGTCTCCTGATTTTTGTTCCCCCCCATGTGGAAAAAGTTAACAGAGTCACTTCGTTTAGGGCTGCCAATTAAGCTTCCTCATCTGCCCTTCTGTTTCCAACCACCACGGGGTCGTTTCCCTTCTGGGGCCCTGGACAGTGCCCTATAGCTAGTTCTTTAGGGCCCTGCACTGCTGAGAGAAGGTGGAGGATCTCATCTTCATTCTTTATTTCTTTCCTGGAAGAGGTTACTATTCTCTTTGCTGGTAAATAGCCCTGTGCACATGAGCAGTGGCAAATGCATAGCAGCTGTCAGTGTATATGGTTGCCCTTTTGCTTGTTGCTAGTTCCAATGCTTTCGTAAGAGCAATCAGTTCTGCTTTTTGGACTGATGTCCCTTCTGGGAGACCAGAGGACCAGATGACATTAGTTTTGCTAAGTACTGCTCGTGCAGCCCGCCGCTTACAGTCTTGGAGAAAGCTGCTGCCGTCCGTAAACCATACGACTTCAGGGCGAGGCAGTGGCTGATCCTTCAAGTCTTGTCGTATACTGGTTTTCTCTGCCAGTATGTTTTGACACTCATGAGCGACGGGTCCTGATGATACTTCTGGCAGCAGTGTAGCCGAGTTGAGTGGAGCAGGGGGTCCCAGCATTATACTGTCTTTGTCAAGCAAGAGGCTCTGGTAGTGCTTAATTCTGGAGTTTGATAGCCACCTCTCTGGAGGCTGGCAGATGATGCTCTCCAGGGCATGGGGGACTATAATGGTGAGCTTCTGTCCCAACGTTCATTCATGAGCATCTTTTATTAGAAGGGCTTCCACTGCTATAGCTCTTAAGCAAAGGTGCCACACGCTAGCCACTGGGTCCAGTTTTTTTTTATAAGAATGCTACTATCCATTTCCAAGGTCCCAATGTCTGAGTGAGCATTCCCCGTGCTATTCCTTTCTTTTCTTCTATGTAGAGATTGAAGGGTTTATCTACATCTGGTAGTGCTAAGGCTGAAGCAGAGAGCAGCACCTTTTTGTTGACATTATCAATAGCTTGTTTGTACTCAGGGGTACATTGGAAGTGGGCATCCCCTTTTATCAGAGTGTATAAAGGTGCAGCCAGAGATGCGAACACAGGAATCCATAACCTGCAAAAGCTGGCAGTCCCAAAAAACTCTCTGAGTTGTCTCTTATTAGAAGGGGGAGGTATCTGCACAACGGTTTGTTTTCTGGGCTCAGTGAGCCATCGTTTGCCATCCCTAAGAGAATAACCCAGGAAGATTACTTCTTGCTGACAAAAGTGGGCCTTTTGGCAGAAGCCCTATATCCAAGCCGAGCAAGCTCGAATTATAGTGCTTGGGTCCCAGACTCAGAGTTCTCCTTGGTGTCGGCTGCCAGTAGCAGATCATCCACATATTCGAGTGGGGTGACTTCAGGGTGGGCAGTTCTGAAGTTGTTGAAGTCCCTGTGGAGGGCTTCATCAAAGAGAGTGAGGGAGATTTTGAACTCCTGTGGGAATCTAGTCCCGGTTAATTGGCCAGATGTTCCAGTTTTTGGGTTTATCCACTTGAAAGCAAACAGCAACTGACTGTCCTTATGTAGGGGCAAGCAGAAGTAAGCATCTTTTAAGTCCAGCACAGTGTACCATTCCCGCTCCGGATTCAGATTGCTAAGCAAATTATATGGGTGGGTACTGTGGGGTGAATGTCCTGCACTCTGTTGTTGATCTCTCTTAGGTCTTGAACAGGATGGTAGTCCCCAGTTCCTAGCTTTCCAACTTGTAGCAGCGGGGTATTCCAGGCTGATTGACAGAGCCTTAAGACCCCAAGAGTCAGGTATTTCTGAATATGGGGCCTTATCCCATCCTTAGCTTCTTTGCTTAGGGGATATTGTTTAACGCTAATTGGAGAGCAGAGGCTTTTAATTATACTGCTATTGGAGGTTGTTTAAGGGCTAGACCTAACCCAGCAGTTTCTGCCCAGACATTAGGATAATCTTTTATCCATTTCTGTGCGAGTTTGCATTGTTGATCAGTCCTAGGTGACACGAAGAGTGATGTTCACCTTCTATGGACATAGTCAAAGCCGTGACTATGGGAGCTTTTACTGAAGGCTTTAGAAACTCCACTTGGGGACCATCAGGGATAAAGGTTATTCTAGACCAGAGTTTGGTAAGCAGATCCCTGCTCATCAATGGGGCTGGACATTCTGGGATTACTAGAAAAGAGTGTGGACTTTTCCATTTACTAGGTTCATAATCCTCTTTTTTGTCCAAGCCTGATATCTACTGCCATTAGCCCCTTGAACTAGGGACCATTTATTTATTTATAGGGGGCCCAGTGGGGTCTTAAGGGCTGAGTATCCTGCTCCTGTATCCATTTCAAAGTTCACTGGAATCCCCTCCACTTCAAATGTTACGCTGAGATCGGGGAGGGGATCCCAGCCCCGACTTTCTTAGTCCTCTTCTAGAGTCAGCATGGCGGGCTCGTGTGGCTGCTCCTTTTTGGGCCACTCTTTGGCTCAGTGTCCTTTTTCTTTTCAGTAGGCACATTGATCTGATGCCAGGGGCAGCCTTTGGCGTGGGCCCAGGTATCCCTTTCTGTCTCCATGCATTTAACCTTCTGGAGTATTTTTTGCTGTGAACAAAACCTTAGCCAATGCTTTAGTCTGCCTTTTGCTCCTTTCATCCTTCTTTTTTTCCCTTTCCTTCTCTCTCCTCTGTTCCTTCTCCTCCTCAATTTCTCTCTTATAATATACAGTCTCAGGTTCTCTGACTAAATCTCTTAACATCATATCTTGTAATCCATCTAGACATTGTAACTTTCTCTTAATATCTAGGGCAGCCTGCTCGATAAAGGCCATTGCAACAGATGCCTTTTGGTCCTCTGCCTGAGGATCAAAAGAAGTATATTTCCTTTATGCTTCCATAATTCTCTCCTGAGACATACAGGGAGACTCATTAAGCCCTTGGATAATCTCTCTTACATTGGTCAAATTAGTCGGCCCTCTGGCGGTCGCTTGGTGACCCGCTATACCCACTATTAGAGCCCGGCGATAAGTGGACAGATGCTACCTACCTTCAAAGTTGTTGGGTTCCCAGTTGGGACGGTTCATTGGCCCGTAGGGACGGAGAGGGAGCATCACAGGGGATTCTGAGTTTTCTATTATCCATCACCGCCGGGTTCCTTTAGGTGGCCCTGCTTCTTCCAGGGGAGGAGGGGCTGCTGCTGCTGCAGGGAAGTCCCCTGGAGGGCTTGAGTCTGGCCCAATTGCCTCTAGCAGCTGAGAGGCTGAGTCAGTGGCGGGAGGATCATCTGGAACATGTTGGGGGTTGGGGAGCGAGGGTAGAGAATGAGGAGGGGGAAGAGTATCCAGTCTTGTGACTCAGGGAGAATGGTGGGGAGAGCGGGAGTTGTGGAAGGTTTGAATGATATAATCATGAGGGAAGGGGTATATGTCTGTTGATCTGGGTGGCCACGTGGCCCCAGCTAAAAGACAATATCTCTGACTTTTCGGATTAGAGGGAAGTGGAAGGATCCTTCTGGTGGCCATCCGACTCCCAGGATGGGCCATTCTGAAGCTCAGAGAGTCTGCCAGCTCTGGCGTTTTACTGAAAAAGAAAGATTCTGGGCCCTTGAGCGGACATCAGTCCAATGATCAAGGGTCAGGGACAGAGGCATAGAAGTGCTTTGTCCCATAATGGAAGTTACTCAAACAGGGACAGTGAAGACACAAACTCGACACACACAATGACAAACAGTAAACGTTTACCATGAGTCCAAGACAACGATTAGAACTGAGTAACTGGCAAAACCTGATGGGTTAGACAATAAATACAGACAGTAAACTCAACCTGAGTTCAGGACAATGAACAAAACTGAGTAGCTGGCAAAACCTTTTGGGCTGGAAAACCGAATCCTGAAGCAAAATATAACCCAGTTGAGGAAACTACTATTCCTTGATTTCCCTAGTCCTCTGGAGTGCCCCCAGGGACGTGATCTTTGGCTCTGTGACACTTCTGTCAGCCAACATAGGAGAGACCTAATGCCCTCACCCACAGCAACTTTGCCACGCCTTAAACGGAAACCCAAAACAAGAAACAGGCGCCTTACTTACCCTAAGAGAAGTCAGTTGGCGTCTTTTGTCCGCTGCTGCCGAATATCTCACCTGGGGCCTCCAGATGAAAAGGTGGGGCGAAGGTCGGAGAAAAACACCACCAAGAGACTTTCTCATGAAACAGAAAAGGGTTTATTGGGGGTCCAGCATGCTGGGGCTCAGAGCTCACATCAGAAAAGCAAACAACAAAGAGCCCAGAGAACAATTTGAGCAGAGTTTATATACATTCTTTAGAGAGGGCAGGGACTTTACATACATCATAGCCTCCTTTAGCAAATTACCATGTACCCTGGGAAAATCAAATAACAACTCCAAAACATGATTAGCACATTCATTGGCGGGAACAGGTCGGGCAGGGGGTGATTGGTCAGCCCTGTGAAGGGGTAGACATTTAAACTGATTGGTTGAAGCCCTGAGATGTATATGTGCTGAGCTGCACGGTTTCTGGGAAGGGGTTGTTAAGTAACAAGGTCGTCTGGGAAGATTTCAACTCACATCTAATGGACACATCAAAGAATTGTCTTTACTGACTCAGGAATTTCAGGTTCTCAGTGCAGCTTGTAAACTTTACAAAACCTGGTTCTTTACGTTTCAATTTCAATTTCTTTTATTCTTTCTGAACTTTACAAAGGAAGGCCAGAGACTTCATCCACAATGGCTGCTCTTTTTGCCATTTTGGTTTTGGATGCATGCATGGGATCTTTTTTAGATCCATTTTGTGCTGATATTCTAAGCCACAGCCTCACACAGGGTCAAGAGGCTGATTAAGACACATCCCTTTCCAAAGCAATTACTTCTCTGAGGTCAGTTACAGAACTTAGTCTCTGAGCAGAATCACACCAGAGTTCAAGCCCAGATGGACCCAGTCATCTCTTCCAACCGCCACACAAATGACCAAAATTAAAACCAAAACACTCCCCCAAGGCCCTCATCTTTTTTCATATATACACTCATCATAACGTCTGGCTGGAGGTTTCCATGAATGGCGCAGTCCAAGAGAGTGTCCAAAATAAGCTCACTTGCCCCTCATTTGCCTAACCTCAGGGTAGCCTGGACACCCTTCCAGTGAACCAGAATTGATCACATAGGTCTGCCGTTAATACTGCTCTGGTTCTCCAATTTGATGCCTACTGACTGTCAGGTATAGATTCCTTATGTGATTTGGAGTCATGAGAAAACTGAAGCACCTCTGCAGGGATTGGAAGAACTCATTTGACACAAAAGATCACTATTCTCACTTGATGGACATCAGGAAAATAACAGAGGAAGGTGAGAGACTTCATGCACAATGACTGATATTTTTGCCATTTTGGTTTTGGATGCACACATTGGATCTTTCTTTAGATCCATCAGGCACTGAGAATCTAAGCCATAGCTTCACAAAGGGCCAAGAGGCTGATTCAGACACATCCCTTTCCAAAGTAATTAAGCAAAGAGCCACAGGTGATGCCCATTTATTTCCATTTTAAAACTGTTTTCTTCAGGCTTCACAAAGGGTGGCCTGAGGCAAAGACCTTCCTGACACTCAGGACAACAGAACAATAGGTTAGCAAAAGGCCCAAAGCATGGTTTCTCCACTGAGACTTTCCTGGTCACACTGATATCTGAGTTTTCTGAGATGCTTGCCATTCCCTTCAGCTAACCAGTACATGGCCATGTCACAGAGCTTGGAGGTGGTACATATCTTTGACACAAAAATATTAGCCTATTCTGGAGAGTGGCCAAAATTCAGGAAGAAAACAGGAAATTAAGAAGGTTGTAGGTGTTGCCTTTCTATAAGGCGAGCCACAGTCCATTCATAAATTGGGAAGAATGAATGCTGGGAAGCTTTCTACTAGACAGGACACATCTATGGATGCATGCTCTTTTCTAATGTCTACAACCACAGACACACTGGGATACACAGACCTAGAAACACTCACCTTGTCAAAGGACTTTCTAGAAACAGTTCACTCCAAACCAAACAAACAGCCTTTCCTACCTATTCTCAGAACATGAGACAAAACCACAAACTCACAACCACACTCAAAAAGTCACCTCCTTCCCCCAAGTAAGTCTGTGACTATCCGAAGTGTCCTCTGACTGGTGGGCCATACTATGTTTCCCCAAAATGGCCTGTCCTGTCTCAGATCTGTTCTCCTTGTCCAACTCTGTGAAGTTGTCAGGAGCCTGTGCTGACCACTACCTGCTGTCTCAGGAAAGGCCCATTTTCAGAGGTCTACTTGAATTTGGCCATCCTCAAATCTTTAGGTACCAAGAAAGACAGACTCTGTCCTTGTTAAATCCAAACAAGTGAGCCTACTGGGAATGGGACGGGTACTGGCTCTTTGTGCCTGGCTTCCTGGATCCCAAGTTCAGAGAGTTCCATCCCCCAAGAAGTGAGGTAGGTCAATTCCTTCAAGAACGGAATGAGGTCACTGCCTTGGCAACCACTTTGTCCTAACAGTTGCATTCAAGGGTCCCTTGAGATGGAGGCTGCCACAACTTCCTGTGACACTTTCAGAAGTTAGAATTGTATATCAACCATAGGCACCCAGGAGAAGCTCTCCACACAGGGTTGGTTTGGTCCATCTTCTTTATATCAAGAGGAGAGAGGCTGATTCAGATACATCCCTTCATCCTGACTAGGTTGTTTGCCTTGGAAGATGACTTTTGCTCTCTCAGGCCCTTCATAGCTGCCTAAATCTTCTCCAGGGATCATTTCTGCATCAACCTTTGAGGTTCTCAGCAGGTGGAAGATCCCGTACATTCCTGTATTGTAAGACCAACTCTGTCCCTGCTCTTCTGCAAAGTTAGATTGAGGAACAGTGTATGGTTAGGGTTAATAACATATTCTATTTGGGTTAGGAATTATTCTGCTGGACAAATAATGGTATTGGGTACCTGCGATATTCACAAGAATATATAGGTGAAATATAAGTATGAAACCAAAATTCTAGGTACGATTTGAAGCCAGAAGGACATTGGGCCCTTTAGTGGTATACTTAGCTTTGAATTATGTTCTGCACAGATGTCTCAGATAAATCAATATGCAATGGCATAGGACCTTGTACCTTGGATGATTGAATGTTCAAGAGAACATCCAGTCAAAAAGGAATAGTCGGTAGGAATAGGAAGATGGTCAGTAGGTTTAGAAAAAAGAGTGAGTATAGGATTTGGACAAAAGGTTCATTAGCAATAGGGTTTCGGGTAGAGAGTGAAAGTAAATATGAGCACATATAAAGAGTCAGTCACAATGATGAACTGGGGAAAAATATGTAGGAAAGCAGATATTAATAGAGACATTAGGAAATCAGACAAAGTATAATGTGAGTGATAGGATTAGGCATTTTCAATATGGTTGAGGTGGAATATATAATCTTAGGAAGAAAGAAATATGTAGTCACCAATAGGATTGACATTTGAGAGCATTAGGCAACCAGGACATGGTTGTTTTTAGTAATCCATTCTCACTTTTCATTTTGCTTTGGTGAAAGGTTAATAAAATAGGTATTTGTCACTTCCTGTTTTTCTTTATGCTTAACAAAACACTGTTGAAATCTTGAGAACTGTTTGCTAATTTTGTTCCCAAAATGTGCTGTCTCCAACTGCCAAACTGCAGAATGTACTCCCTCACCCGGTTGCACAAAAACTGCCCACTTGCCCTGACCCATCAATTAATTTCCCTCCCTGCCCTCTCCAAAAAATTATATAAGCTCTGTTTAAGTTGTTCTCAGGGCTCTCTGCTCTAGTCAAGTGAGCTCTGAGCCCCAGCATGCTGGAACCCCAATAAACAATTTGCTGTGGCTGAGTGAAAATGGTATACTGTTCTGTACTTAAAAGATGCTTTCTTTTGCTTGCCTCTGCATAAAGATAGTCAGTTGCTGTTTGCTTTTGAGTGGGTAGACCCAGATAACGGAACTTCTGGTCAACTAACTTGGACTAGACTCCCACAGGTGTTCAAAACCTCCCCCAGTCTCTTTGATGAAGCCCTCCACAGAGATCTCAACAACTTCAGAATTACGCACCCCAAAGTCACCCTGCTTCAATATGTGGATGTCCTGCTACTGGCAGCTAACAACAAGGAAAACTGTGAGTCTGGGACCCAAGCACTATTATCCGAGCTTGCTCAACTCAGGTATAGAGCTTCTGCCAAAAAGGCCCAAATTTGCCAGCAAGAAGTAATCTTCCTGGGTTATTCCCTTAGGGGCGGAAATGATGGTTCACTGAGCCCAGAAAACAAACCGTTGTGCAGATACCACCTCCATCTAACAGGAGACAACACAGAGAGTTTCTTGGGACTGCTGCCTTTTCAGGTTATGGATACCTGGGTTTGTGTTCTTAGCTGCTTCTTTATACCCGTTGTTAAATAAGGATGCCCAATTCCAATGGACCCTTGAGCACCAGCAAGCTTTTGATAACATTTAAGAACACTGACACTGAACTCCTCAACTTCACTGAGCCCAGCCTGCAATTTCAGAAAGCCCTACACTACGTTAAAAATGTACATCAACTTACTCACCTTGGTTCAAAGAAACTGCAGGCATTCCTGAAAGATCAGGAACAGAGATTTCGACTAACTTACTCACAGTGAAAAAAAATAACTGAACGGGTAACAAAAGCCTGTCGGTTCTGTCAATTGGTTAATGCTTACACTTCCAAGCTTCCTGCAGGAAAGCACCTATGATGAACCAGACCAGGACAATTCTGGGAAGTAGACTTTACTGAAATTAAGCCAGCAAGGTATAGACTTAAATATCTCCTAGTCTTTGTAGATAAATTTTCAGGATGGATTGAATCCTTTCTCACAAAAAAAAAAAAAAAAAAAAAAACCGGCTCAAAGGTGGTCAAGAAGATCCTGAAAGATATTAAGATATTTTTTCAAGACAAGGCCTGCCTAAGGTAATAGGGTCTGATAATTAAATGGTGTTCATGGCCCGGGTAAGTGAGGGCTTAGCCAGGACCCAGGGGATTAATTGGAAGTTACATTGTGCTTCTAGACCCCAGAGTTCAGGACAGGAAAAAAAAGTAAATTGAACCATTAAAGAGACCTTAACGAAATTAAGCTTAGAGACCGGCATAAAATATTAGACTATGCCCCTGCCTTATCCACTGTTTCATGCAAGAAATACTCCCTCTGTTTCTTTGTGTAAACTCACCCCCTATGAATTTCTCTATGGTGCACCTCCTCCAGTAAGGCATGTAACCCCAACTCTAAGACCTAACGATGCCTTCCACACCCCCTTGCTTGACAGAATTAAATCTCTTGAAAGAACTCAATGATACCGGTGAAAACAGCTGACAACTGCCTTGCAATCTGGGGACAAGGGGACTCCACATTGATATCAAGTAAGGGACTTCATCTACATAAGACAACATCAGGTGTCATCCCTGGAACCCTGCTTGAAAGGACCATACCAGGTGCTAATTATAACACCTACAGCGGTAAAAGTAGACGGAAACACTTCCTGGATCCATGCCTCTCAGCTCAAGCCTGCGCCCTGTCCAGACTCTGTCTGGAAACTGGGAAAGACTGGTAACTATTTCAAATTGCATATTCGCTATGTGGATAAGGCTGTAGACTCTCCCCTTGGCCACCAGTACACCTAACGCTCATCAGCCCGTTCAGCAGCGATGGATTATCACAAATCCTACTAGACAAGAAGTATGCTCTAACTCGTATACAGCTCCCTTAGGGACCTGGTGGCTAGCTCTCCACCCAGACATTTGTCAGCTGGCTATAAGTCTTTCCTATTAGGATATCGCTGATGAAAATCCCACTAAAATTCAATTAAATCCCTTCCATACCATTGATAATGGAAACAAACATTAGGGATTTAGGGACACGTGAGCCAGATGCAGGTAGGCTAGACTAGATTAGTATGTTTGCCCAGCAGACTATCAAAGCCACAAACAGCCATGGCTGTGTGGAGGGAAAGCCAACTTCTTCTGTAAGTGATGGGGATTTGAGCATACAGGGGCAGCCTGGTGGAACGCAAAATCCTCATCAAATTCAGTACACAGCATTGGCCATATTACCAATTAGACAACCAAAACTGATGGCCCCCAGAGGAGTCTCTAGATCCTCAAATTCTGTGTTACCATTTTAACTTCTGCAAGTGCTCAAGAGGATGAAAGGAAATTCCCCTATGTGGAGGCCTTTTACCTCCTTCGCTCACTTCCTGAACTATGCATCTCCAATAGATCCTCACCCTCAGGCTTCTGCTCCAGACTCTCTACTGTCAGTCCCACCTCAGCAACCTGATTTCTCTCCTCCAGTTACTAGATCAAAAACCCAAACCTCCGCCAGTTCTCACATCATTGCTCCCTTGCTGAGGTAGCAGGTACTGAGGTACCCCTCTAAACACTCACTCCTCTCTTCTCCTGTCAGTGCCTATACCCGGTCTCCCCAGGTCCTCTTACCAGGTAACCCAAAGCTCAAACCAGCTGAGAAGAGCCCTCAGACCCCTATCCAAGATGTAATAAAAATGGCCTTTAAAGTTGCTTTGTCATCACTGAAAACAGGTTACTAAGAATTTAAAATCCCTCCCAGGCTTTCTGGGATACTCACTCCCGTCTTCCCCTCTGTTCTACCTGTTCTACTGCTCAAGATTTTGTTCCTAGGAAAATCCCAAACCCCTTTTCCATTCTGCTTTTACATCTCTCTTTTCTCATTCTCAGATCCCCGGAGCTGCTCTCATTCCTCGCCTTCCCCGTCTTTCCCCTCTATACCAGGCCCACAGAAAAACCTTAACTGAACTTCTCCAGAAGTCTTCACCATGGATGACTTTAGAACTTTCAGCAAAAGAGTCCCTATAAAAGAGTTCAGTGAAGATAAACTTGCTCTTTTTCTGTTGCCCTGTTATACTTGGCCACTGCTTGGAAAAATCAGCACTTCTAAGCTAGACAACCGCTTAATAGTTTTTCACACAATATGTGAACAAGGCCTCTGGCCTTGAGCTGGAGCTTCACAGAGATGGCTACATTTCTAAAATAAAAAATACCAACTGGGCTTCATGGTAACAGCTGAAGGAGGATAAAAGAAAAGGAAGAACAAGCTCTCCCCCTCCCAGGTGTCCTTGAAAAGTTAACTTGCCCAGAACAGAGGAAATCACAGAAAAAAAAATCTTTTTGTGAAGTTCTGCCGACTGTGAACTTCTGAGCCCCTTTTCTTTCATCTTGGGTACAAAATTCTGAATCTACCTAAACTTGGGGTTCAGGGCGTTAATTGATTACAACAGAAGCAATGCACTCTGAATCCGGTTGCAACCAAATAGCACTGTTTCCCTGTTTTCGGTGCTATCTTAGGTGCCTTGCCTTGTCTGTCCCTACAACAGTATAATTCTATATACTTAAACATTGTTTATGTTTTCATGAAATGGTCAACAGATGTGATTAATTGTGTAATGGTGCAGATGTTTCCCAGAGTGCTCTATAATGATGCAGGTTCATTTGAAATTCAAACAGGCGGGCATACAACACGGTTCCGCTGGGAACATATATCCCTAACTTTAGCCATCCTATTAGGAATAGGAGTTGCTGCAGGGGTGGGCACAGAAACCCCTGCCCTAGTCCATGGGACACAACAAATGACCCAATTAGTAGCAACAATAGAACAAAACTTAAAGATAGTAGAAACATCCATCACAGCTTTGCAGGAATATTTATCCTCTCTGTCTGAAGTTGTTTTACAGAACAGTCGAGGGTTGGACCGCCCATTCATGAGAGAAGGGGGCCTTTGTGCTGCATTGAGGGAAAAATATTGTTTTTATGCCGACCATACTGGAGTTGTAAAAAAAATCTATGAGTAAATTAAAAAGACACCTTGAAGAGCGTCACTGAGAGAGGCCCAAAAAGGGTGGTTTGATTCTGATCCATACATTCCCTCTGGTTAACTACGTTTTTATCAACCATGGCCGGTCCAATAATAATCCTCATATTACTGCAAAGTATAAAACCCTGTTTGCTCAAACGTGTAATTTTTTTTCTCCAAGCTCAAATTGGACAAGTTAAACTTATGGTAATAACCCACTTGCAGACATAGAATGTGACACCAGCCTTGATCACTTTTATAATTATAAGTAGCCAGAAGAAGAAGAGGGGAATGAAAGGTTAACAAAATAGGTACTTGTAACTTCCTATTTTTCTGTATGCTTAACAAAACACTGTTGAAATATTGAGAACTGTTTGCTAATTTTGTTCCCAGAATGTGCTGTTCCCAACTGCCAAATTGCAGAATGTATTCCCTCACCCGTTTACATGCAAACCGCCCACTCACCATGACCCATCAATAAACTTCCGTCCCTGCCCTTTCCAAGGAAAGACTTTAAGCTCTGCTTAAGCTGTTCTCAGGGCTCTCTGCTCTATTTCTGTGAGCTCTGAGCCCCAGCATGCTTGACCTCTAATAAACCTTTTGCTGTTGCATGAGACAGTCTCTTCGTGGTCTCTACCTCTGATGCTCGCACGAACATTACTTGAATGATTGAATGTATAAGAGAAAATCCAGTCAAAAAGGGATAGCCAGTAGGATTAAGAAGATAGTCGGTAGGTTTGGGAAGAAGACTGAGTATAGGATTTGGAACAAAAGTTCTTTAGCAATAGGGGTTCTGTTAGAGAGTGAATATAAATGTCAGCACATGAGAACAGTCACAATAATGAACTGAGGAAAATATGTAGGAAAGCAGATATCAATAAAGACATTACTAAATCAGGCAAAGTATAAAGTGAGTGATACAATTAGACATTTTCAACAGGGTGAGTTTGAATATATAATCTTAGGAAGAAACAAATATGTAGTCACCAATAGGATTGACATTTGATAGCATAAGGCAACCTTGACATGGATGATTTTTGTAAACCATGCTCACTTTCTATTTAGGCTTTCGTACAATCTAAGTGTGACCTTTGCATTTGTGTCCAGAATTTTACTGTGATAAAATATATATGTAGATCTGGTGACACAAGTATTTCTTCCACCATTTCTGGGAGCAATACTTTGAAGGCATATAAATGGGTATTGGGTGTACAAAGAGGTGTACACTGTGTCCATGAATATAGAGATAATGCATGAATAGACCATACAGTGAATAAATAATATAACTGTTTCCACTTTAAATTATGGATTGAATTGATATTTGAAAATATATAAGAAATCTTATATTGATTTACAATCATTCATTCTAACCAGTTATACATCTAATATTAATATTATGGTTATGGTTTATCATGAAGATATGTTAGTTTTGCTTCAAAAGCGATTATGGAAATCCAAAATAATGTGTTTGGATAGAGTCAGTAACAATTCTGGCAATATGTGAACAAGGCCTCTGGCCTCAAATTGTGGCTTCACAGAGATGGCTACATTTCTAAGATAAAGAAGTTACCAACTGGACTCCATGGTAACAGCTGGCAGGGAGAAAAAAGAAAGAGAAGAAAAATGCTCTCCCCCTCCCAGGTGTCCTTAAAATGTTAACTTGCCCAGAACAGAGAAAAAAAACAGAAACAAAAACTGCTTTCTCTGAACTTCTGCAGACTGTGAACTTCTGAGCCGCTCCCTTACATGTTGGGTACAAAATTCTGAAACAACCTAAACTTGGGGTTCAGGGAAGTAACTGATTACAACAGAAGCAATGCCCTTTAAATCTGGTTGCAACCCAATAGGACTGTTTCCCTGTATTCGGTGCTATCTTACGTGCCTTTCCTTGCCTTGTCCATCCCTTTTCTCATTTAAAGACCAGTCAAGAAACATGGAGAAACACATGTGTTCTGAAGCAGAAAGTGATTGATAGTGAAACAAATGCCTATAAATTTCCTAACTTGTGGATGAAATTTATATACTATGATGTGCATTAATTGAAGAAATACTAATCTACCAGTGTTGAATAAAAATGAACGTCAAAATACACATCATGTCCGATTGGAATCTACTTGCATTAATATTAAACTGGGTCAGTTACTGTAGAAATATTAGGATTCTTATTCACCATTCACTGAAGTTAGTTTTCAGTACTAGGAAACAAATATGTATTTCAGGTGAATGAATATTTCTAAGAATAATCTTGTGAAAAGTTGATTATAAATCCACATACATGAATATGAATGAATTTGATGAGTGTAAAATAAGACACATATTTCATTTGTTGAAAAATCTGGAGAGTGTGTATATATATATATATATATATATATATATATATATATATATATATATATAAATACATACACACACACACACATTAAAAACAGCAATATATATGCCAATTGAAATTTATAATGAAATATATATCATCGACAGATAGAAAAATATTTATTTTACTGAACATGGATTTATGAATAATATTGTTCAAGTAGGAAGATCACCCATAATTTAAATTTTCGGTTCCAACATCGTTTAAGAGGAGTGATCCCTTACAATTTGTATCTGCCAAGTCAGCCACCTCACAAGAATGTACGTGTGGTACCAGGTAGGATTCTATCTGTGCATATAAAAATACAGGTGGTGAATAGGCTACAGAGAAAGGGAGAAAGGAATTCATAGGTGGTTAACTTTAAAAAAAACATGGAGAACTATTTCAACAAAAAATTGACTAGATTTATAAATCCTACCCTAAATAATGCAAAAGGTAAGTCCAACTATACACCATGCCTCCTCTGAAATGGTTGTATTTTCATTCTGTTTGGGTTATTTTTCTCCATCATATTAGTATTAGTAGTCAGAATATAGTAGGGTAGGGGTTAGTGTCAGGGATTCAGTATTTCGAATGGAAAATTGGAAAATGAATACAATGTGTATGTAAACATGTGCTACACAAAAATGTTTCCACTCTTATCCAGAACAATGCCTTGACAGTACCTTCGCTCCAACTAAAACATCATTAGAGGAGCAGAGTTAGAAAATCAGTGAAAACACATCTTGAATGGAATAGGCTCAGGATTTTGAAACCTTGGAGGTGGTAGAGGAGTTTGCAAAAGTAAGGGACAGGGTGAACACTCCACAAACATGGAGTTCTGTTGGACTAAAGACTTCTTGAGAAACTGCCTCTGAATTTGGGCACTTGAAATATATCTTGTTTTCACAAGCTTTAGCTTCCTTTGTAGTGAGACCATCAAACCTGGGTCTGCATCTATGTGACCTGGAGGACACGGTTTCTTATTTTCTAATGAAAATGAGGCAGCAGTGCTGAATTCTCACTTTGTAGGTAACCTGTGGACACTGGGGGCTAAGTGTCTCCCAGTGTGGGCTGTGAAGCCATTTGGTCATCCTCCAATTTTCGTGGTGTTTGTTGCTGCTGCATTGGGGATTTGGTATTTGCTTCACGAAATACAAGGAGTTCAACTGTGTCACAGTGCTGGAGGGAGTTCTGTGACGAGTGGTGGGTCAGGGTCTGCAGGAGAATGCACCAACCAGGCTTCTATCCCACATAGCTTGCCCCCTTGACCATAGCAACCTGATTCTGAACATTGCCCTGAAAGCTCTCCATATAACAAGATACCTTTACACAGAAGTATCTACTGGCTGCACCATGTCAGTAACAAGCCATTTGGAAGCCAAATGCAGATCCACATTGCCACGAACTGTTCTAGGCCCACTATTCAGCAGGCTCCAACGTACTGGCATCTCTATTCAACACAATTTTCTTGAAACCTATTGAATCCAGGCACTGTCTGGTGTACTCAAGATCAGCATCAGGACATCCAAAGGTTCTCCAGTGCCACCTGGTCTTGGGAATTTCAAAAATTTCATGGTATCTGTTTAGCCATTTTTCAAGGATGATGTTGAAGGCACTGTGGGTTTCAATATATTCAGGACCTGTTAAATGGTGAGGAAGCTCATTTCAATGAAAGCTCTGGGGAAATCTCAAGGGCAAGGCTTCCCAAAGAGTGGCCAAAAGGTCGCATGAAGCCAGGCCTATTGAGTTCTACAATGTGAGGTCCATGTGTTTTTTGACTCTCAACTATGGCTGCCAAGTCTTTCAGAATAAAATAATGTGATTTCCTCACTGAGATTCCCAGTGATCTGTGGAAAGTCAATCTGGGCCTAGATCTCAGTTTCCAATGGTCACTCTCATGTGTGGTCTCCTAAAATCCCAAAACAATTGATGGCAATACTTCTCTGAGGTCTGTTCCAGAACTCAATCTCTAAGGGGAATCACACCAGAGTTCAAGCCCAGGTGGACCCAATCATCTCTTCCAACTGCCACACAAATGACCACAATTAAAACCAAAACACTCCCACACGGCCCTCATCTTCTTCATAACCTTTGGCTGGAGTTTTCCATTAGGGGCGCAGTCAAAGACAGTGTCCAAAATAAGCTCCCTTGTCCCTCATTTGCCTAAAATCTCAGTGGCCTGGACACCCTTCATGTGAACCAGGAGTAATCAAATAGGTCTGCCATTAATACTTTTCCACTTCTACAATTTGAGGCTTTCTGACTGTGGGGTTTAAATTCTTTATGTGATTTGGAGTCATGAGAAAATCCAAGCACACATGGGCAAGCTTTTGCAGGGATTTGGAGAATTCTTTTGACCCAAAGGATCAATATTCTCACTTGATTGAAGTGAGAAACCTTACAGAGGAAAGCTAGAGACTTCATCCACAATGACTGCAATTTTTGCCCTTTGATTTTGGATGCACACATGAGATCTTTCTTTAGATTCATCAGGTGCTGATAATCTAAGCCACAGCCTCACACAGGGCCAGGAGGCTGATTCCGACACATCCCTTTCCAAAGCAATTAAGCAAAGAGCCACAGGTGATGCCCATTCATTTCCATTTGAAAACTGTTTCTTAGGGCTTCACAAAGGGGTGGCTGGAGGCAAAGACCTTCCTGACATTCAGGGCAAAAGAAAAATAGGTAAGCAAAAGGCCCAAAGCAGGGTTTCTCCACTGTGACTTTTCTGGTCTAACTGATATCTGAGTTTTCTGAGGTGCTCGCCAGTCCCTTCAGCTATCCAGTACATGGCCATATCACAGAGCTTGGAGGTGGTACATATCTTTTACTCAAAACCATGAGCCTATTCTGGAGTGTGGCCAGAATTCAGAAAGAAAATAGGAAATTAGGAAGATAGCAGGTGTTGCCCATCCATAAGGCAATCTTCTGCCTAATCATAAATTGGGCAGGATGAATACTGGGAAGCTTTCTACTAGACAGGACACATCCATTGATGCATTCTATTTTCTAATGTCTACAACCACGGACACAGTGGGACACACAGACATAGAAACACTCGCCTTGTCACATGACTTACTAGAAACAGTCCATACCAAACCAAACAAACCGCCTTTCCTATCTATTCTCAGAACATGAGACAAAACCAAAAACTCACACCCACAACCACAAAGGCACCTCCTTCCCCCAAGTAGGTCTGTGACTATCCAGAGGGTGGTCTGACTCGTGGGCCATAATATATTCCCCCAACATGGCCTGTCCTGTCTCAGATCTGGTCTCCTTAGTCAACTCTGTGAAGTTGTCAGGAGTCTGCGATGAGCCACTACCTGCTTTCTCTGGAAAGGCCAGTTTTCAGAGCTTTCCTGGCATTTGGTCATCCTCACAACAGTAGGACCAAAAAATAATGTCTCTGTCCTTGTTCAATCAAAACAAGCGAGCCCAATGGGACTGGGACTGGGACTGACTCTGGGTTCCTGGCTTCCTGGATCAAAAGTTCACAGTGTTCCATCACCAAAAGTGTAAGGTGTGGTCATTTCTTTAAGGAACTGAATGAGGTCACTGCCTTGGCAAACACTTTGTCCTCACAGTTGCTTTCAATTGACCAATGAAACGGAGGCTGCCCCTACTTCCTTTGAAATTTTCACAAGTTAGAATGGTAGATCAACCATAGGCTCCTGGAACAGCTCTCCACACAGGCCTGGTTTGGTCCATCTTCTCTACATTAAGAAGAGAGAGGCTGATTCCGACATATCCTTTCATCCTGACCAGGATGTTTGCCATGGAAGATGACTTTTGCTCTCTCAGGTCTTTCATAGCTGCCTACATCTTCTCCAGGGATCATTTCTACATGGACCTTTGAGGTTCTCAGCAGGTGGAAGATCACCTACATTTCTGTATTGTAAGTCAAACTCTGTCCCTGTTCTTCTGTAAAATTAGATTGAGGGAACGGTGCATTCTTAGGGTTAATAACATGTTCCATTTGGGTTAGGAATCATTCTGTGAGATGAATAATGGTATTGGAACATGCAATATTTATAAGAATATATTGGTGAAATATAAGTATGAAAACAGAAATCTAGGTAAGACTTGAAGCCCAGAAGGGCATTTTGCCCTTGATTGGGATACTTAGCTTTGAATTACATTCTGAACAGTTGTCTCACATAATTCGATATCGAATGGCAAAAGACCTTGTACCTTGGATGATTGAATGTAGAAGAGAACATCCACTCAAACTGGGATAGTCAGTAGGTTTAGGAAGAAGAGTGAGTATAGGTTTTGGAACAAATTTCATTAGTAATAGGTTTTTGGTTAGAGAGTGAACGTAAATGTCAGCACATGAGAAGAGTCAGTCACATGATGAACAGGGGAAAATATGTAGGAAAACATATCAATAGACACATTAGGAAATAAGGCAAAGTATAATGTGAGTGATAGGATTAGACATTTCCAACAGGATTGAGTTTGAATATATAATCTTAGGAAGAAACAAATATGTAGTCACCAATAGGATTGATATTGAGCATTAGACAACCTGGACATGGATGTTTATAGTAATACATGTTCAATTTCCATTTAGGCTATGGTACAAACATAAGTGTGAGCCTTGCGTTTTGTGTCCAGAATATCACTGTGATAAAATATATATGTAGATCAGGTTACATGAGTAATTCTTCCACCATTTTTTGAAGCAATATTTTGAAGATGTATAAATTAGTATTGGGGGTACAAAGAGATGTACCCTGTGTATATGAATCTAGAGAAAATGCATGAGTAGACCACACTGTGAATTAATAATATAAAGTTCTACATAAAATAATGGATTGAATTGATATCTTAAAATATATAAGAAATCTTATATTGAAATACTATCATTCATTCCAACTAGTTATACATCTAATGGTAATATTATGGTTATGGTTTATCATGAAGGGTGTGATTTTTGCTTCAAAAGTGATTATGTAATTCAAAAATCATGTGTTTAGAAAGTAGTCTCATGAAACGACAAGTCAAGAAACATGGAGGAATACATTTGTTCTGAAGCAGGAAGTGATTGAAAGTGAAACAAATGCCTATAAATATGCTAACTTGTGGATGAAATATATATCATATGATGTGCATAAACTGAAGAAATAGCAACGTACAAGTCTTGAATAAAAATGAACGTCAAAATACATGTCATGCCCCATAGGAATCTACTTGCATTGATGTAAAACTGAGTCAGTTACTGTAGAAATATTAGGATTTGTATGCATCGTTCACTGAAGTTAGTTGTCTGTATTAGGAAACAAATATGTATTTCAGGTGGATGAATATTTCTGAGTATAATCTTGTGAAAAGTTGATTATACATCCACATATATGAACATAATAGAATTTAGAGAGTGTATAATAAAACACATATATTTTGAAAAATCTGGATAGGAGATATATATATATATATATATATATATATATATATATATATATATATATATATATATATACAAAAAAAACAAAGACATTAAAAAGTAGCAATATGTATGCCAATTGAAATTCATAGTGAAATATATATCATCCACGGATGCAAAAATATTTATTATACTGAACATGGATTTATGTATAATGTTGTTCAACTAGGAAAATTAATCCAAAGTGTATGCAAAATTGTGATACAAAAAATCTTTCCACTCTCATCCTGAACAATGCCTTGACTTACCCTCACCTTAAGTAATTCACAATTATATGAAAAGAGGTAAAAAATCTGTGAGTACATATCTGGAATTGAATATGCTCATGATTTCACAACTTTGCAAGTGGTTGATGAGTTTCCAAAAGTAAGGAACAGGGTAAACGCTTCACAAACATGGAGCTCTGCTGGACTACAGACTTCTTGAGAAACTGCCCCTGAGGTTGTGCACTTGAAATATATGTTTTTGTCAGGAGCTTTACCTACCTTTGTTGTGAGACCATCAAAGCTGGGTCTGCATCTATGTGACCTAGAGGACATGGTTTCTTATTTTCCAACGAACATGAGGCACCAGTGCTGAAGTCTCTCTTTGTAGGTAAACTGTGGCCACTTCGGGCAATGTGACTCCCCGTGTGGACTTTGAAGCCATTTGGTCATCCTCCACTTTTCGTGGTGTTTCTTGCTGCTACACTGGGAGTTTGGTATTTGCTTCATGACATACAAGGAGTTCAACTGGCACACAGTGCTTGAGGGAGTCTTGTAACGTGTGGTGGGTCAGGCTCTGCAGGAAAATGCACCAACTAGGCTTCTATCCCACATTGCTTACCGCCTTGACCACAGAAACCTGATTATGAACATTGCCCTGAAACCCCTGCAAATAACAAGATGCCTTTTCATATAATGGTCTCCTGGCTGCACCAAGTCAGTCACAAGCCATTTGGAAGCCAATGGCAGATCCACATGGCCACAACACAGATGTATTACCACACATCTGCCCACCACTGCTCTAGGCCCACTACTCAGCAGCCTCCAACTTACTGGCATCTCTGTACTACACAATTTTCATGAAACCCAGTCAATCAAGGCACTGTCTGTTATACTTATGATCAGCAACAGGACATCCAATGGTTCTCCAGTGCCACCTGGTCATTGGGAATTTCAAAAATTTCATGGTGTTTATCTATGCATTTTTCAAGAATGAAGTTGGAGGCACTTTGGGGTTTCCATTCATCTAGGAACCATTACATGGGGAGGAAGCTAATTTCAATGAAAGCTCTGAGGAACTCTCATAGGCAAGGCTTCCCAAACAGTGGCCAAAAGGTCACATGAAGCCAGGCCCATTGAGGTCTACAACGTGAGGTCCATGTGTCTTTTGACTCTAACTATGGCTGCCAAGTTTTTCAGAATAAAATCATGTGATATCTTTGCTGAGAATTTCAGTTCTCTGTGGAAAGCCATCCTGGGCCTAGATCTCAGGTTTCAAGGGCAACTCTCATGTGTGGCCTCCTACAATCCCAACACAATTCATGGCAATACTTCTCTGTCGTCAGTTCCCAAACTCAGTCTCTAAGGGAAATCACACCAGAGTTCAAGCCCATGTAGACCCAGTCTTCTCTTCCAACCGCCACACAAATGACCACAATTAAAACCAAAACATTTCCACATGGCCCTCATCTTCATCCATATAGACACTCATCATAAACTCTGGCTGGAGGTTTCCATGAGGGGCGCAGCCCAAGACAGTGTCCAAAATATGCACCCTTGCCCCTCATTTTTCTAAATTTAGGGTGGCCTGGAAACCCATCCTGTGAACAAGGAGTGATCATATAGGCCTGCTGTTAATACTGCTCTGCTTCTCCAATTTGAGGCCTACTGAATGTCAGGTATAGATTGCTTATGTGATTTGGCATCATGAGAGAACCCAAGCACTTCTGCAGGACTTTGAAGAACTCATTTGACCCAAAGGAATCCTATTCTCACTTGATGGAGTTCAGGACCTAACACAGGAAGACAAGAGACTTCATCCACAATGACTGATCATTTTGCCATTTTGGTTTTGGATGCACACATGGGATCTTCTTTAGATTTATCAGGAGCTGAGATTCTTAGCCACCCCCTCAATCAGGACCTAGTGTCTGATTAAGACACATCCCTTTCCAAAGCAATTAAGCAAAGAGCCACACGTGATACCCATTCATTTAAATTTGAAAACTGTTTCTTCAGGCTTCTAAAAGGGGTGGCCTGAGGCAAAGACCTTCCTGACATTCAAGGCAACAGAACCATAGGTAAGCAAATGGACCAAAGCATTGTTTCTCCACTGAGACTCTAATGCTCACACTAATATCTGAGTTTTCAGAGATGTTCCCATTCCCTTCAGCTATCAAGAACATGGACATGTCACAGAGCTTGGAGGTGGTACATATCTTGGACAATAAATCATGAGCTTATTCTAGAGAGTGTCCAGAATTCAGGAAGAAAACAGGAACTTAGGAAGTTAGTAGTTGTTTCCTATCCATAAGGCAAACCACAGTCCATTTATCAATTGTGAACGATGAATGCTGGGAAGCTTTCTACTAGACAGGACACCTCCATTGATGCATTCTCTTTTCTAATGTCTAAAACCACGGACACAGTGGATACACAGACATAGAAACACTTGCCTTGTCAAAAGAGTAACTAGAAACAGTCGACTCCAAACCAAACCAACCACCTTTTCTACCTATTCTCAGAACATGAGACAAAACCATAAACTCACACCCACACACATAAAGGCACCTCCTTCCCAAAAGTGGGTCTGTGACTATCCAGAGTGTCCTCTGACTGGTGGGCTATACTATGTTCCTCTCGAAATGGCCTTTCCACTTTCAGATCATGTCTCCAAGGCCAACTCTGTGATGCTGTGAGGAGCCTGCAGTTAGCCACTACCTGCTATCTCAGAAAAGGCCCCTCTTCAGAGCTCAACTGGCATTTGGCCATCCTCACATCAGTAGGTACCAAGAAAGTCTTACTTGTACTTGGTAAATCCAAACAAGTGAGCCCACTGGGACTGGGACTGGGACTGGCTCTCGGTGCCTGGCTTCTTGCATCACAATTTCAGAGAGTTCCATCACCAAGGAAGTTAGCTAGGTCACTTCCTTCAGGAACTGAATGAGGTCCCTCTCTTGGCAACAACTTTGTCCTAACAGTTTCTTCCAAGGGTCCCTTTAGATGGAGGCTGCTCCTACTTTGTGTGACAATTTGACTAGTTAAAATGGTATATCAAAATAGGCACCTGGGAACAGCTCTCCACGCAGGCCTGGTTAGGTCCATCTTCTCTACATTAAGAAGAGAAAGGCTGATGCATACACATCCCTTCATCCTGTTCAGGTTGTTTGCCATGGAGGATGGCTTTTGCTCTCTCAGATCCTTCATAGCTGCCTACATCTTCTCCAGGGATCATTTTTGCATCGAACTTTGAGGTTCTCAGCAGTTGGAAGATACCCTACATTACTGTATTGTAAGATGAACTCTGTCCCTGCTCTTTTGTAATTTTAGATTGAGGCAACAGTGTATGGTTAGGGTTAATTACAGGTTCGATTTGGGTTAGGAATCATTCTGCGGGATGAATAATGGTCTTGGGAACCTGCAATATTTATAGGAATATAGAGATGAAATATAAGTATGAAAACAGAAATCTAGGTAAGATTTGAAGCTCAGAAGTGCATTGGGCAACTGATTGTGATACGTAGCTTTGAATTACGTTCTGCATACATGTTTCAGAAAAATCGATATACAATAGCATAGGACCTTGTACCTTGGATGATTGAATGTAGTAGAGAACATCCACTCAAAAAGGGATAGTTGATAGGATCAGGAAGATAGTCAGTATGTTTCGGAAGAAGAGTGAGTATAGGATTTGGACCAAAGTTCATAAGCAATAGGGTTTTGGTTAGAGAGTGAATGTCAATGTCAGCACATGTGAAGGGTCAGTCACAATGTTGAACTGGAGAAAATATGTAGGAAAGTAGATATCAATAGAGACATTAGGAAATCAGGAAAAGTACAAAGTGAGTGAAAAAATTAGACATTTTCAATGGTATTGAGGTTGAATATATAATCTTAGGAAGAAACAAATATGTAGTCACCAATAGGATTGACATTTGAGAGCATTAGGCAACCTGGTCATGGATGTTTTTAGTAATCCATGTTCAGTTTCCATTTAGGCTTTGGTACAGTCATACGTGTGAATTTTGCATTTTGTGTCCAGAATATTACTGTGATACCATGCATACGTAGATCAGGTGATATGAGTATTTCTTCCACCATTTCTGGGAGCAATATTTTGAAGATGTATAAATTAGTATTGGGGATACAACGAGGTGTACCCTGTGTCTATGAATATAGAGATAATGCATGAATAGACCATACTGTGAATAAATAATATAACTGGTTCCACTTTACAAAATGTATTGAATTGATATCAGAAAATATAAAAGAAATCTTTTATTGATATAAAATCATTCATTGCAACCAGTTATACATCTAATAGTGATATTATAGTTATGGTTTATCATAAAGTGTGTGTCCGTTTTGCTTTAAAAGTGATAAAGGAAATCGAAAATAATGTGTTTGGAAAGAAATCTCATGAAAAGATCAGTCAAGAAACATGGAGGAAAACATGTGTTCTGAGGCAGGAAGTGATTGAAATTGAAACAAATCCCTATAAATTTGCTAAATTGTGGAGGAAATATATATCCTATGATGTGCATAAACTGAAGAAATTGTAATGTCCCAGTGTTGAATAAAAATGAACGTCGATATACACATCATGTCCCATAGGAATCTACTTGCATTGATGATAAACTGTGTCAGTTACTGTAGAAATGTTAGGATTTGTATGCACCATTCACTGAAGTTACTTTTCAGCACTAGGAATCAAATATGTATTTCAGGTGGATGAAATTTTCTGAGAATAATCTTGTGAAACGTTGATTATAAATCCACGTTCATGAACATGAATGAAATTAGGAAGTGTATATAAGACACATATATTTCATATTTTGAAAATTATGGAGAGAGTGTGTGTATATATATATATATATATATATATATATATATACACACACACACACACACACACAGAGAGACATTAAAAATAGCAATATATGCCAATCAAAATTCACCATGAAATATATATCATCCACAGATCCAAAAATATTCATTTTACTGAACAAAGATTTGTGTATAATTTTGTTCTCTAGGAAGCTCACCCATAGGTTGAATTTTCAGTTCCAACGGCGTTTATGAGGAGTGATCTCTACTCTCAATTTGTATCTGCCAAGTCAGCCACCTCACAAGAATGTACGTGTAGTACCAGGTAGGATTCTCTATGTGCATATAAAAATATATGTGCTGAGTAGGCTACAGAGAAAGAGAGACAAGAATTCATATATTTGTTATCTTTAAAATCACATGGACAACTATTGCAACAAAAATTGTCTAGATTAATAACTCCTAACCTTTATAATGCAAAAGGCAAGTCCAACTATACACCATGCCTCCTCTGAACTGTTTGTATTTCTATTATGTTTGGGTTATTTTTCTGCCTCATATTAGGATTAGTAGTCAGACACTAGTAGGGTATGGTTTAGTGTCAGGGATTCAGTATTTCAAATGGAAAATTGGAAAATGAATCCAATATGTATGCAAATATGTCCTACACAAAAGTCTTCCCACTCTCATCCAGAAAAATCCATTGACATTATCTTCACCCTATGTAAGATGCAATTCGAAGAGAAGAGTTAGAAATCTGTGAATACATATCTGGAATGGAAAATGCTCAGGAGTTCACAACCTTGGAGGTAGAAGAGGAGTTTCCAAAAGTAAGTGACTGCGTAAACACTCCACAAACATGGAACTCTGCTGGCCAAAAGCCTTCTTGAGAAACTGCCTCTGAGTTTGGACACATGAAATATATCTTGTTGTCCGGAGCTTTAGCTTCATTTCTGGTGAGACCATCAAAGCTGGATCTGCATCTATGTGACCTGGAGGACATCGTTTCTTATTTTCCATTGAACATTAGGTACCGGTGTTGATTTCTCTCTTTGTTGGTAAACTGTGGCCACTGGAAGCTTAGTGTCTCCCTGAGTGGACTGTGAAGCCATTTGGTCATCCTGAACTTTTTGTGGTGTTTCTTGCTGCTGCACTGGGAGTTTGGTATTTGCTTCACGAAATACAAGGAGTTCAACTAGGATATAGTGCTAGAGGGAGTTCTGTGACGTGTGTTGGGTCAGGGTCTGCAGGAGAATTCACAAACCAGGGTTCTATCCCACATAGCTTGCCCCCTTGACCATAGCAACCTGATTCTGAACATTGCCCAGAAACCTCTCCATATAACAAGATGCCTTTTCATATAATAGTCTGCTGGCTGTACCAAGTCAGTCACAAGCTATTTGGAAGCCAATGGCTGATGCACATGGCCACACCACAGTTGTATTATCACACACCTGCCCACCACTGCTCTAGGCCCACTACTCAGCAGGCTCCAACTTACTGGCATCTCTGTTCCACACCATTTTCATGAAACCCAGCCAATCAAGGCACTGTCTGTAACACTAATGATCAGCAAGAGAACAACCAATGGTTCTCCAGTGCCACTTGGTCATTGGGAATTTCAAAAACATCATGGTATTTATCTATCCATTTTTCAAGAATGAAGTTGGAGGCACTTTGGGGTTTCCATTCTTCCAGGAACCATTACATGGGGAGGACTCTCATTTCAATGAAAGCCCTGAAAAACTCTCACAGGCAAGGCTTACCAAACAGTGGCCAAAAGGTCACATGAAGCCAGGCCCATTGAGGTCTACAACGGGACGCCCATGTGTCTTTTGACTCTTAACTATGGCTGCCAAGTTTTTCAGAATAAAATCATGCGATATCCTTGCTGAGAATTTCAGTTCTCTGTGGAAAGCCACCCTGGGCCTAGATCTCAGGTTTCAAGGGCAACTCTTATGCGTGGCCTCCTAAAATCCCAACACAATTCATGGCAACACTTCTCTGAGGTCAGTTCCAGAACTCAGTCTCTAAGAGGAATCACACCAGAGTTCAAGCACATGTGGACCCTGTTATCTCTTCCAACCGCCACACAAATGACCACAATTAAAACCAAAACATTCCCACATGTCCCTCATCTTCATCCATATAGACAGTCATTATAAACTCTGGCTGGAGGTTTCCATGAGGGGCGCAGCCAAGACAGTGTCCAAAATATGCACCCTTGCCACTCATTTGTCTAAATTCATGGTGGCCTGGACACCCTTCCTGTGAACCAGGAGTGATCAAAAAAGCCTGCCGTTAACGCTGCTCTGCTTCTCCAATTTGAGGCCTACTGACAGTCAGGCATAGATTCATTATGTGATTTGGCATCATGAGAGAACCCAAGTACTTCTGCAGGACTTTGAAGAACTCATTTGACCCAAAAAAAAAATCCCTATTCTCACTTGATGGAGGTCAGGAACCTATCGGAGGAAGGCAGGAGACTTCATCTACAATGACTGATCTTTTTGCCATTTTGGTTTTGGATGCACACACGGGATCTTCTTTACATCTATCAGGAGCTGAGAATCTTATCCACAGCCTCAAACAGAGCCTAGTGTCTGATTAAGACACATCCCTTTCCAAAGCAATTAAGCAAAGAGCCACAGGTGATGCACATTCATTTCCATTTGAAATCTGTTTCTTCAGGCTTCACAAAGGGGTGGCATGATGCAAAGACCTTCCTGACATTCAAGGCAACAGAACCATAGGTAAGCAAATGGACCAAAGCAGGGTTTCTCCACTGAGACTTTACTGCTCACACTGATATCTGAGTTTTCTGAGATGTTCCCATTCCCTTCAGCTATCAAGAACATGGACATGTCACAGAGCTTGGAGGTGGTACATATCTTGGACAATACATCATGAGCTTATTCTGGAGAGTGGCCAGAATTCAGGAAGAAAACAGGAACTTAGGATGTTAGTAGGTGTTTCCTATCCATAAGGCATACCACGGTCCATTCATCAATTGTGCAGGATAAATGCTGGGAAGCTTTCTACTAGACAGGACACCTCCATTGATGCATTCTCTTTTCTAATGTCGACAACCACAGACACAGTGGATACACAGACATAGAAAGTCGCCTTGTCAAAAGACTTACTAGAAACAGTCGACTCCAAACAAAACCAACCACATTTCCTACCTATTCTCAGAACATGAGACAAAACCGCAAACTCACATCCACAAACAAAGGCAACTCCTCTCCAAAAGTAGGTCTGTGACTATCCGGAGTGTCCTCTGACTGGTGGGCCATACTATGTTCTCCACAAAATGACCTCTCCTGTCTCAGATCTTGTCTCCTTGGCAAACTCTGTGATGCTGTGAGGAGCCAACGGCTAGCCACTACCTGCTATCTCAGGAAAGGCTTCTCTTCAGAGCTCTCCTGGCATTTGGCCATCCTCACATCAGTAGGTACCAAGAAGGTCTGACTCTGTACTTGGTAAATCCAAACAAGTGAGCGCACTGGGACTGGGACTGGGACTGGCTCTCGGTGCCTGGCTTCTTGCATCAAAATTTCAGAGTGTTCCATCACCAAGGAAGTTAGGTAGGTCACTTCCTTCAGGAACTGAATGAGGTCACTGCCTTGGCAACAACTTTGCCCTAACCATTGCTTCCAAGGGTCACATTGGATGGAGGCTGCCCTTACTTCCTTTGACAATTTGACTAGTTTCAATGGTATATCAAAATAGGCACCTGAGAACAGCTCTCCACGCAGGCCTGGTTAGGTCCATCTTCTCTACCTTACAAAGAGAGAGTCTGATGCATTCACATTCCTTTTTCCTGTCTAGATTGTTTGCCATTGAAGATGGCTTTTGCTCTCACAGGTCCTTCATAGCTGCTGACATCTTATCCAGGGATTATTTCTGCATCGAACTTTCAGGTTCTCAGCAGTTTGAAGATACCCTACATTCCTGTATTGTAAGGCGAACTCTGTCCCTGCTCTTTTGTAATGTTAGATTGAGGCAACCGTGTATGGTTATCGTAAATAGCAGGTTTGATTTGGATTAGGAATCATTCTGCAGAATGAATAATGATCTTGGGAACCTGCAATATTTATAGGAATATAGAGATGAAATATACGTATGAAAACAGAAATCTAGGTAAGATTTGAAGCTCAGAAGTGCATTGGGCAACTGATTGCGATACGTAGCTTTGAATTACGTTCTGCATACATGTTTCAGAAAAATCGATATACAATGGCATAGGACCTTGCACCTTGGATGATTGAATGCAGTAGAGAACATCCACTCAAAAAGTGATAGTCGATAGGATCAGGAAGATAGTCAGTATGTTTTGGAAGAAGAGCTAGTATAGGATTTGGACCAAAGTTCATTAGCAATAGTGTTTCCGTTAGAGAGTGAATGTCAATGTCAGCACATGTGAAGGGTCAGTCACAATGTTGAACTGGGGAAAATATGTAGGAAAGTAGATATCAATAGAGACATTAGGAAATCAGTCAAAGAGTATCAAGTGAGTGAAAAAAATTAAACATTTTCAACAGTTTTGAGGTTGAATATATAATCTTTTGAAGAAACAAATATGTAGTCACCAATAGGATTGACATTTGAGAGCATTAGGCAACCTGGTCATGGATGTTTTTAGTAATCCATGTTGAGTTTCCCTTTAGGCTTTGGTACAATCATACGTGTGACTTTTGCATTTTGTGTCCAGAATATTACTGTGATAACATGCATATGTAGATCAGGTGACATGAGTATTTCTTGCACCATTTCTGGGAGCAATATTTTAAAAATGTATAAATTAGTATTGGGGGTACAACGAGGTGTACCCTGTGTCTATGAATATAGAGATAATGCGTGAATAGACCATAATGTGAATAAATAATATAACTGGTTACACTTTAAATAATGTATTGAATTGATATAAGAAAATGTATAAAAAATCTTTTATTGATATATAATCATTCATTCCAACCAGTTATACATCTTATGATGATATTACAGTGATAGTTTATCATGAAGTCTGTTTCAGTTTTGCTTCAAAACTGATAAAGGAAATCGAAAATAATGTGTTTGGAAAGAAGTCTCATGAAACGACCAGTCAAGAAACACGGAGGAATGCATGTGTTCTGAAGCAGGAAGTGATTGAAAGTGAAACAAATGCCCATATATTTGCTAACCTGTGGAGGAAATATATATCCTATGATGTGCATAAACAGAAGAAATTGTAATGTGCCAGTGTTGAATTAAAATGAACATCAATATACACATCATGTCCATTGGAATCTACTTGCTTTGATGATAAACTGTGTCAGTTACTGTAGAAATATTAGGATTTGTAAGCACCATTCACTGAAGTTAGTTCTCAGGACGAGGAAACAAATATGTATTTCAGGTGGATGAATGTTTCTAAGAATAATCTTGTGAAAAGTTGATTATATATCCACATACATGAATATGAATGAATTTAGAGAGTGTTTAATAAGACACATTTTTTTCATATTTTGAAAAATCTAGAGAGTGTATATATATAAATATATATATATATATATATATATATATATATATATATATATATATATATATACATGTAAAACTCATGGAGAAATATTACAATTAAAATTTGACAAGATTTATAATACATACCCTTGATAAAGCCGAAGGCAAATCCAAGTATATACCATGCCTCCTATGAAAGGCCTGTATTTCTATTCTGTTACGTTTCTTTTTATCCATCATATTAGCATTAGTAGTCAGAGTCTATTAGGGTATGTGTTAGTGTCAGGGATCATTATTTCAAATGAAAATAGAAAAATGAATCTAATGTGTATGCAAATATGTGCTACACAAAAATCTTGCCACTCTCATCCAGAACAATTCCTTTACATTTACTTCGCTCCAAGTAAGACACAATTAGTGGAGAGGAGTTCGAAAACCTGTGATTACATATGTGGAACTGAAAATGTTCAGGAGTTCACAACATTTGAGGTGGTAGAGCAGTTTCCAAAAGTAAGGGAGAGGTTAAACACTCCACAAACTTGGAGCTCTGCTGGCCTAAAGACTCTTTGAGAAAATGCCTCTCAGGTTGGGCACATGAAATATATGAAGTTGTCAGGAGATTTAGCTTCCTTTGTTGTGACACCATCAAATGTGGGTCTGTATCTATGTGACCTGAAGGAAATGGTTCCTTATTTTCTAATGAACATGACACAGCAGTTCTGAATTCTCTTTTTCTTGGTAAACTGTGGCCACTGGGAGTTAAGTTTCTCCCCATGTGGTCTTTGAAGCCGTTTGGTCATCCTCCATTTTCGTGGTGTTTCTTACTGCTGCACTGGGAGTTTGGAATTGGCTTAATGAAATACAAGGAGTTCAACTGGCACACAATTCTGGAGGGAGCTCTGTCACGTGTGATTGGTCAGGGTCTTCAGGAGAATTTTCAAAACATGGATCTATCCCACATAGCTTTCCCCCTTGACTATAGCAACCGAATTCTGAACATTGCCCTGAATCCTCTCAATATAACAAGATGCCTTTACATATAAGGGTCTGCTGCCTGCACCATGTCAGTCACAAGTATTTTGGAAGCCAATGGCCGATCCACGTGGTCCCACAACAGATATTTATTCACAAACATATAGTTCACTGCTCTAGCCCCAATACTCAGCAGGCTCCAACTTATGACATCTCGGTTCTATACCATTTTCATGACAACCAGTCAATCAAGGAACTGTCTGGTACACTCATGATCAGCAACAGGACATCCAAAGTTTCTCCAGTGCCACCTGGTCATGGGAATATTAAAAATTTCATGGTATTTATGTAGCCATTTTTCAAGGATGATGTTGGAGGCACTGTGGGTTTCAATTCATTCAGGAACCATTAAATGGTGAGTAAGCTCATTTCAATGAAAGCTCTGGAGAACTCTCACAGACAAGGCTTCCCAAAGAGTGGCCAGAAGGTCACATGAAGCCAGGCTCATTGAGGTCTACAATGTGAGGTACATGTGTGTTTTGAGTGTCAACTATGACTTCCAAGTCTTTCAGTAAAAAAATCATGTGTTATCCTGGCTGAGATTCCCAGTGCTCAGTGGAAAGCCACCCTGGGCCTAGATCTCAGGTTCCAAGGGCTAATCTCATGTGTGGCCTAGTATAATCCCAACACAATTCATGGCAATACTTCTCTCAGGTGAGTTCCAGAACTCAGGCTCTAAGGAGTATCAGAGCAGAGTTCAAGCCCTGGTGGACCAAGTCATCTCTTCCAACCGCCACACAAATGACCACAATTAAAACCAAAACACTCCTACATAGCCCTCATCTTCTTCCATAAAGACACTCATCATAACATATGGCTGGAGGTTTCCATGAGGGGCACAGCCCAAGACAGTGTCCAAAATAAGCTCCCTTGCCCCTCATTTGCCTAAAGTCAGGGTGGCTTGGACACCCTTCTTCTGAACCAGGAGTGATCTGTAAGGGTAAAAGAAATTGAAATTAAAGTGTTAAAGTTAAAGTGTAAAAGACCGGGTGTTGTAAAGTTTCTAATCTTCAAGGCCTGGTTTAAAATGTAAAGGACCAGGTATTTTTAAGTTTCCATGCTACACGCAAAACCTGAAATTCCTGTAAATTGTAGGACAATTTCTGGACTGCCTAGAAAATATTCCCCCTGACCGCCTGGTTGTTTAATAACCTAGGACCCTGTGTGGCCTACCACATATGCATCGCAGGGCCTAAATCAATCAATTTCAATGTGTACCCCGCTTTAGAATTGACCTATCACTCCCGCCTGACGTGTTCAAGCCAATGAATGAACTAATCATGTTTAGGATTTGTTGTTTCATTTTCCCACAGTGTATGATGATTTGCTAAAGGAGACTGTGATATATGTAAAGTCTCACACTCCCCAAATCGTGTACTTAAGCACTGCTCAACCCCTGCTCGGGGATCTGGGCTGGTCTCCCTTCTTGAGTGAGCACAGAGCACCAGCATGCTGGATTAGATCCTCAATAAATGTCTTTTGCTGTTGCATGAGCCTTGGTCTCATACATGAACATGAATGAAATTAAGGAGTGTATAATAAGACACATATATTTCATATTTTGAATAATCTATTTAGTGTAGATTTTTCACAAAACACATACAGAGATATTAAAAAGTAGCAATATATATGCCAATCAAAATTCATCATGAAATACATATCATACACAGATCCAAAAATCTTTATTTTACTGAACATGGATTTATGTGTAATGTTGTTCAACTAGGAAGCTCACGCAAATGTTGAATTTTCAGTTCCTACAGCGTTTAGGAGGAGTGATCTCTTCTCAAAATTTGTATCTGCCTAGTCAGCCACCTCACAATAATGTACGTGTGGTACCAGGTAGGATTCTATTTGTGCATATAAAAATACATGTGCTGAATAGGCAACAGAGAAAGGGAGACAGGAATTCACATATCTGATACCTTTCAAAACACATGGAGAACTATTTCAATTAAAAATTAACCAGATTTTTAACAACTACCCTTTATCATGCAAAAGGCAAGTCCAACTATACACTATGCCTCCTCTGAATTGCTTGTATTTCTATTCTGTTTGGGTTATTTTTCTCCATCATATTAGCATTAGTAGTCAGAGTCTAGTAGGGTATGCTTTAGTGTCATGGATTCAGTAATTCAAATGAAAATAAAGGAAAATGAATCCATTGTTTACGCAAATATGCACTACAAAAAATCTTTTCACTCTCATTCAGAGCAATGCCTTGACATTACCTTCACCCCAAGTAAGACACAATTAGAGGACAAGAGTTAGAAAATCTGTGAATACATATCTGGAATGGAAAATGCTCAGGAGTTCACAAGCTTGGACATTTTAGAGGAGTTTTCAAAATTAAGGGACAGGATAAACAGTCCACAATCATGGAACTCTGCTGGCCTAAAGACTTCTTGAGAAACTGCCTCTGAGGTTGGGCACTTGAAATATATTTTCTTTTCAGGAGCTTTAGCTTCCTTTGTAGTGATACCATCAAAGATGGGTCTTCATTTATCTGACCTGGAGGACATGGTTTCTTATTTTCCAAAGAACATGAGGCAGCAGTGCTCAATCCTACCTTTGAAGGTAAACTGTGGCCACGGAGGGCTAAGTATCTCCCCGTCTTGACTGTAAAGCCAATTGGTCATCCTACAATTTTCGTGGTGTTTCTTGCTGCTGCACTGGGCTTTTGGTATTTCCTTCATGAAATACAAGGAGTTCAACTGGGACACAGTGCTGGAGCGAGTTCTGTCACGTGTGGAGGGTCAGGGTCTACAGGAGAATTCACCAACCAGGCTTCTATCGCACATAACTTGCAACATTGTCCATAGCAAACTGATTCTGAACATTGTCCTGAAACCTTTCCTTATAACAAGATGCCTTTACATATAAGGGTCTTCTAGCTGCACCATGTAAGCCACAAGCCATTTAGAAGTTAATGGCAGACTCACATGGCCCAACCACAGATATTTTATTATACACCTGCACACCACAGCTCTGGGCCCACTTCTCAGCACTCTCCAACTTACTTACATCTCTGTTCTACACAATTTTCGTGAAACCCAGTCAGTCAAGGCACTGTCTGGTACACTCATGATCAGCAACAATACATCCAAAGGTTCTCCAGTGCCACCTGGTCAGGGGAATTTCAAGGTATTTATGGAGCAATTTTTCAAGGATGAAGTTGGAGGCACTGTGGGTTTCAATTCATTCAGGAACCATTAAATGTTGAGGAACCTCATTTCAATGAAAGCTCTAGAGAACTCTCACATGTAAGGCTTCCCAAAGAGTGGCCAAAATATACATATATTTCATATTTTGAAAAATCTTGACAGTGTATATCTATATCTATATCTATATCTATATCTACACACACACACACACAAACACACACAGACATTAAAAACTAGCAATATATATGCCAATCGAAATTCATCATGAAATATATATCATCCACGTATTCAAAAATATTCATTTTACTGAACATGGATTTATGTATAATGTTGTTCAACTAGAAAGCTCACCCATAGGTTGAATTTTCAGTTCCAACAGCGTTTAGGAGGACTGAACTTTTCTCACAATTTGTATCTGCCAAGTCAGCCACCTCAGAAGAATATATGTGTGATACAAGGTACAATTCTATATGTGCATATAAAAACATATGTGCTGAATAGGATACAGAGAAATGGGGGAGACAGGAATTCACATATTTGATAAGTTTAAAAATACATGGACAACTCTTTCAACAAAAAAATTGACTAGATTTATAAATCCTACCCTATATAATGGAAAAGGCAATTCCAACGGTACACCATGGCTCCTCTGATGTGTTTGTATTTCTATTCTGTTTGGGTTACTTTTCTCCGTCAAGTTAGGATTAGTTGTCAGAGTCTTGTAGGGTATGGGTTAGTGTCAGGGATTCAGTATTTCGAAAGGAAAATTGGAAAATGAATCCAATGTGTATGCAAATATGTGCTACACAAAAATCTTCCGACTCTCATCCAGAACAATGCCTTGACCTTAACTTCGTCCCAAGTAACACATGTAGAGAAGATGAGTAAGAAAATCTGTGAGTACATATCTGGAATTGAATATGCTCAGGAGTTCACAACCTTGCAGGTAGAAGGGGAGTTTCCAAAAGTAAGGGACAATGTAAACACTCCACAAACATGGAGCTCTGCTATCCTAAAGACTTCTGGAAAAACTGCCTCAGAGGTTGGGCTCTTGAAATATATGTTGTTGTCAGGAGCTTTAGCTTCGTTTGTAGTGAGACCATAAAAGCTGGGTCTGCATCTATGTGACCTGGAGTAGATGCTTTCTTTTTTACCAATGAAAATGAGGCAGCATTGATGAATTCTCTCTTTCTGGGTCAACTGTGGCCACTTGGGGCTCAGTGTCTCCTCATGTGGACTCTGAAGCCATTTGATAATCCTCCAATTTTTGTGATGTTTTTTGCTGCTGCACTGGGAGTTCAGTATTTGCTTCACGAAATACAAGGAATTTAACTGGGACACAGTGCTGGAGGGAGTTCTGTCACGTGTGGTGGAACAGGGTCTGCAGGAGAATGCACAAACCAGGCTTCTTTCCAACATAGCTTGCCACCTTGACCATAGCAACCTGATTCTGAACATTGCCCTGAAACTTATCCATATAACAAGAATCATTTACATATAATGGTCTGCTGGATACACCATGTCAGTCACAAGGCATTTGGAAGCCATTGGCAAATCCAGATAGAAGCACCACAGATATTTTATCTCACACATGTCCACCTTTGCTCTAGGTCCACTATTCAGCAGGCTCCAACTTACTGGCATCTCTGTTCTACATCATTTTCGTGAAACCCAGCCAAACAAGGCACTGTCTGGTACACTCATGATCACCAACAGGATATCCAATGGTTCTCCACTGCCCCCTAGATATGGGAATTTCAAAAATTTAATGGTATTTATCGAGCCCATCTTTCAAGGTTGAGGTTGGAGTCACTGAGTGTTTCATTTAATTCAGTAATCATTAAATGGTGAAGAAGCTCATTTCAATGAAAGCTCTGGAGAACTCTAACTGCTAAGGCTTCTAAAAAAGTGGCCAAAATGCCACATGAAGCCAGGCCCATTGAAGTCTACAATGTTAAGTGCATTTGTGTTTTGACTCTCAACTATGGCTGCCAAGTGTTTCAGAATAAAATTATGTGATACCCTGGCTGAGATTCCCAGTGCTCTGTGGAAAGCCACCCTGGGAATTGATCTCTGTTTCCAATGGCGACTCCCATGTGAGGCCTCCTAATATCCCAACACAATTCATGGCAATACTTCTCTGAGGTCAGTTCCAGGACTCAGTCTCTATGGGGTATCACACCAGAGTTCAAGCCCAGGTGGACCCAGTCATCGCTTCCAACTGCCACACAAATAACCACAGTTAAAACCAAAACACTCCCACATGGCCCTCATCTTCTTCCATATAGACACTCCTCATAATCTCTGGCTGGATGTTTCCATGAGGGGCGCAGCCCAACACAGTGTCCAAATAAGCTAGCTTGCCCATCATTTTCCTAAAGTCAGGGTGGATTGTACACCCTTCCTGTGAACCAGGAGGGATCAAATATGCCTTCCAGTATTACTGCTCTGCTTCTCCAATTTGAGGCCTACTGACTGTCGGTATAGATTTTTTATGTGATGTGGAGTCATGAGAAAACACAAGCATGTATGCAATTGCCTTTGCAGGGCTTTGAAGAACTCATTTGATTCAAAGGATCCCTATTCTCACTTGATGGTGGTAAGGAACCTAACAGAGGAAGGCGAGAGACTTCATCAACAATGACTGATCTTTTTCCCATTTTGGTTTTGGATGCACACATGGGATCATTCTTTAGATCCATCAGGTGCTGAGAACCTAAGCCACAGCCTAACACAGGGCCAAGAGACTGATTCAGACACATCCATTTCCAAAGCAATTAACAAAGAGCCACAGGTGATGCCCATTTAATTCCATTTTAAAACTGTTTTCTTCAGGCTTCACAAACTGTGTCCTGAGGCCAAGACCTTCCTCACATTCAGTGGAACAGAAGAATTGGTTAGCAAAAGACCCAAAGCAGAGTTTCTCCACTGAGGCTTTCCTGGTCACACAGATATCTGAGTTTTTTGAGATGCTAGCCATTCCCTTTAGCTATCCACTACATGACCTTGTCACAGAGCTTGGAGGTGGTACATATCTTGGACACAAAACCATGAGCCTATTCTGGAGAGTGGCCAGATTTAGGAAGAAAACAGGAACTTAGGAAATTAGTAGGTGTTTTCCATCCATAAGGGAAGCCACAGTCCATTCATCAATTGGGCAGGATGAATGCTGGGAAGGATTCTACTAAACAGGACACATCCATTGATGAATTCTCTTTTCAAATGTCGACAACCACGGACAGAGTGGGATACACAGACATAGAAACACTCACTTTGTGAAACGACTTACTAGGAACAGTCCACTCCAAACCAAACAAACCACCTTTTTTACCTATTCTTAGAACATGAGACAAAACCACAAACTCACACTCACACCCACAAAGGCACCTCCTTCCCCCAAAGAGGTCTGTGACAATCCGGAGTGTCCTCTGACTTGTGGGCCTTATTATGTTCCCTGAAATGTCCTGTCCTGTCTCAGATCTGGTCTCCTTGGCCAAATCTGCGAAGTGGTCAGGAGCCAGCTGTGAGCAACTACCTGCTTTCTCAGGAAAGGCCCCTCTTCTGAGCTCTCCTGAAATTTGGCCATTCTCACATCAGTAGGTACCAAGAAAGACTGACTCTGTTCTTTGTAAATACAAATAAGTGAGCCCACTGGGAATGGTACTGGGACTGCCTCTGGTTGCCTGGCTTCCTGGATCCCAAGTTCAGAGAGTTCTATCACCAAGGAAGTGAGGAAGGTCACCTCCTTTGTGAACTGAATGAGGTCACTGCTTTGGAAACCACTTTGTCCTAAAATTTGCTTCCAAGGTTCCCATGAGATGGAGGCTGCCCCTATTTCCTGTGATACTTTCACAACTGAGAATTGTATATCAACCATAGGCAGCCGGGAACAGCTGTCCACACTGGCCTGGTTTGGTCCATCTTCTCTACATTAAGAAGAGTGAGGCTGATTCTGACACATCCCTTCATCCTGACCGGGTTGTTTGCCATGGAAGATGACTTTTGCTCTCTCAGGTCCTTCATAGCTGCCTAAATCTTCTCCAGGGATCATTTCTGCATGGAACTTTGAGGTTCTCAGAGGTGGAAGATCCCCTACATTCCTGTATTGGAAGACCAATTCTGTCCCTCCTCTTCTGTAAAGTTAGATTGAGGGAACATTGTATGGTTAAGGTTAATAACAGGTTCCATTTTGGTTAGGAATCATTCTCTGGGATGAATAATGGTATTGGGATTTTGCGATATTTTCAAGAATATATAGGTGAAATATAAGTATGAAAAAAGAAATCTAGGTAATTTTTGAAGGACAGAAGGGAATTGGCCCCATGATTGGGATTCTTAGCTTTTAATTATGTTCTGCACAGGTGTCTCAGATAAATTGATATACAGTGGTATAGGATCTTGTCTTTTGGATGATTGAATGTCGAAGAGAACATCTGGTCCAAAAGGGATAGTTGGTGGATTAGGAAGATATTCGGTAGGTTTAGAATGAAGAGTGTGTATAGAATTTGGACCAAAAGATCTTTAGCAATAGGGTTTTGGGTAGAGACTGAAAGTAAATGTCAGCACATGTGAAGAGTCAGTCACAGTGATAAACTGGGGAAAAAATACAGGAAATCAGATATCAATAGAGACATTAGGAAATCAGGACAAGTATAAAGTGAGTGATAGGATTAGACATTTTCAACAGGGTTGAAGTTGAATATGTAATTTCAGGAAGAAACAAATATGTAGTCACCAATAGGATTCACTTTGAGAGCATTAGGCAACCTGGATATGGATTTTTTTTTTTAATCCATGCTCACTTTCCATTTAGGATTTGGTACAATCATAAGTGTGACCTTGCTTTTTGTTTCCACAATATTACTGTGATTAATGTATATATAGATCAGATGACATGAGTATTTCTTCCACCATTTCTGGGAGCAATATTTTGAAGACATATAATTTAGTATTGTGGGTACAAATAGGTATAGGCTGTGTTATACGAATATAGAGATAATGCATGAATAGACCATACTGTGAATAAATAATATAACTGGTTCAAAATTTAAATAATGGATTGAATTGATATCTGGATATATACTGGAAAACTTATATTGATATTCATACAATCATTTGTACCAGTTATACATCTAATGGTAATATTAGTGTTATGGTTTATCATGAAGTGTCTGTGAGTTTTGCTTCTAAAATGATTATGGAAATCAAAAATAATGTGCTTGGAAAGAAGTCTCATTAAAACAACAGTCACGAAACCTGGGGGAATACATATGTTCTGAAGCAGGAAGTAATTGAAAGTGAAAAAAAATCCTATAAATTTGTGAATTTGTGAATAAAAAATGTATTCTATTATGTGCAAAAACTGAAGAAATATTAATGTACCAGTTTTGAATAAAAATGAACGTCAAAGTACATATCATGTCCCATAGGAATCTACTTGCATTGATGTTAAACTGAGTCATTTACTGTAGCAATATTAGGATTTGTATGCACCATTCACTGAAGTTAGCTTTCAGTACTAGGAAACAAATATATATTTCAGGTGGATTAATATTCCAGAGAATATTCTTATGAAAAGTTTAATAAAAATCCACATTCATTAACATCAATGAATTTAGGGAGTATATAATAAGACACATACATTTCATATTTTGAAAAATCTGGAGAGTGTATACATATATATATGCACACACACACACACACACACACACACACACACACACACGTATACATTAAAAAGTAGCAATATAAATCCCAATCGAAATACATCATGAAATATATATCATCCACAAATCCAAAAATCTTCACTTTTCTGAACATCAATCTAAGTATAATGTTGTTCAACTAGGAAGCTCACCCATAGTTTGTTTTGTAAGTTCCAACAGCATTTAGGAGGAGTGATCTCTTCTCACAATTTGTATTTGCCAAGTCAGCAACCTCACAAGTATCTACGTGTGATACCAGGTAGGATTCTATATGTGCATATAAAAATACATGTGCTGAATATGGTACAGAGAAATGGAGACAGGAATTCTCATATTTGTTAACTTTAAAAACACATGGAGAAGGGAGGGGCAGAGCCGCCAACCGCGCCTGTAAGGTAGGCGGACCTGCGAGCCACCGGTAGAACAGGCCTAGCGGCCCGCAATCGTACAAAACACATCGCCCTGGTTGGGGGTTGGGCAGAGCCGCTGCACGCCTGCAAGGAACGCGGACATGCTACCCACAGGGAGAACAGGCCCAGCAACCCGCGGAGGGGCAGAGACACCCCTTGCAACTTCTAGATAGGTGAACCTGTGACCCACCGGCAGAAGATGCCCAGCTGCCTTCAGAGTGGCAGAGCCAGCCCCTGCGCCTGCGAAGTAGGCAGACCTGCGAACACCGACAGACCAGGCGCTAGGCCCCGCCACGGTGCTAGACACATAACCAGGTTTGGGGAGGGGCCGAGCCACTGCCTGTGCCTGGAAAGCAGGTGGACCTCTCACCCTCTGGCAGAACAGACCCAGCAACCTACCAGCCTGGTAGATATATAGCCCCGGTTTAGGGAGGGGCAGAGCTGCCACTCGCGCCTGCAATGTAGACAGCCCTGCAATCCACAGACAGAAGAGGCCCAGCAGCACGCGGAGGGGCAGAGCCGTCACCTGCGCCCGCAAGGTAGGTGGACCTGTGACCCACTGGCTGAACAGGACCAGCGCCCGAAGAGGGGTAGAGCAACTGCCTGCTCCTGCAAGGTAGGCAGACAGGCTACCGAACGGCAGAACAGGTTCAGAGGGCTGCTGGTGTGGTAGGCACATTGCCCCAATTGGAGGAGGGGCAGAGCCACCGCCCACACCTGTGAGGGAGACTTTTCATGAATACAATAGCAATATAAACATTTAGGGGTAAAATTCAATAACACAAAACTTCCACCAAACAGAAAAAAACGCGAACAGTAGGAAAAGACAAGGAAAGAAAGGACCACAAGCAATGCAGGTCAACTCAACATTAGAAGAGGTAATATCTGCAGCAGATGGAATGTCAGATAAAGAATTTAGGATATACTTGCTTCCGATGATCTGAGTCAACAGGGAGACATTAGAGAGCAAAATCAGACAATGAAAGATCACTTCAACAATAAATTACATAAACAAATCCAAGAAGCAAAAGATCAACTATACAGGGAGATAGAGGTTATAAAAAAAAAACAAACAGAAATCATAGAAATGCAGGAAGCAATAAACCAACTTAAAAACTCAATTGAGAATACTACCAGCAGAGTAGATCACATAGAAGATAGAACATCAGACAATGAAGACAAAGTATTTCAACTTGAAAAGAAGATAGACAGCTCAGCAAGACTGTTAAGAAACCATGAGCAGAAAATCCAAGAAATATGGGATAACATGAAGAGACCAAACTTAAGAGTAATTGGGATACAGGAAGGTATACAGGTGCAAAACAAAGGAATGAGCAAACTATTCAATGAAATAATATGAGAAACCTTCCCAGACATGAAGAATGAGACAGAATCCCAAATCATAGAAGCCTACAGGATGGCGAATGTGCAAAATCATAAGAGATAAAGACCTAGACATATTATAATGAAGATGCCAAACATACAGAATAAAGAGAGAATTTTAAAAGCTACAAGAGAAAGGAAGCAGATTACATTTAGGGGTAAACCAATCAGGATAACAGCTGATCTTTCAACACAGACTCTGAAAGCTAGAAGATCCTGGAATAACATTTTTCAAACACTGAAAGAAATTGGGTTCCAACCAAGAATTGTGTATCCAGCGAATTTAAGCTTCAGGATGGAAGATAAAATTAAAACCTTCCATGATAAACAAAAGTTAAAAGAATTTGCAGCTAGAAAACCCTTTCTTCAAAAGATCCTTGGCAAAACATTATAGGAATACGAAATGGAAAATAACAATGAAAACCAACAGTGGGAGGTAGTACAGTAAAGGGGGGAAAAATAATCAAAGAGGAAAAAAAAACATGGTTAGTAACATAAATAAACAAATATGGCTGGAATAACAACCCATATCTCAATAGTAACCCTAAATGTTAATGGCTTAAACTCACCAATTAAGAGACACAGGCTAGTAGAATGGATCACGAAAGAAGACCCAACAATTTTCTGCCTGCAGGAGATGCATTTGATAGGAAAAGAGAAACATAGACTGAAGTTGAAAGGTTGGGAGAAATCATATCACTCATATGGACTTCGGAAACAAGCAGGAGTGTCCATACTCAGATCAAATAAAATAGATGTCAAGCCAAAGTTAAGCAAAAGGAAAAAAGAGGGACACTACATACTGCTCAAGGGAACCATACACCAACAAGACATAACAATCATAAATATATATGCCTCAAACAATGGTTCAGCTATGTTCATCAAAAAAACTCTTCTCAAGTTCAAGAGTCTGATAGACCACAATACAATAATCATGGGAGACTTCAACACACCTCTCGCACTACTGGACAGATCTTCCAAACAAAAGTTGAATAAGGAAACTATTGAACTGAATAACACAATTAATAACATAGACTTAGTAGACATATATAGAATATACCACCCAACATCAAGCAGTTACACTTTTTTCTCAGCAGCACATGGATACCTCTCAAAAATAGATCATATATTATGTCACATGGCAACTCTTAGACAATATAAAGGAGTATAGATAATACCAGGCATCTTATCTGATCATAATGGAATGAAACTGAAAAATCAACAATAAAAAAGGAAGGAAACTTCATGCATCACTTGGAGAATGAACAATACGTACTGAATGATCAATGGGTTATAGAAGACATCAAGGAGGAAAATAAAAAATTCTTAGAGATAAATGAAAAAGACAGACGGAACATGTCAGAATCTATGGGACACATTGAAAGCAGTTCTAAGAGGAAAATTCATTGCTTGGAGTTCTTTCCTTAAAAAAAGAAAAAAAAAACAACAAATAAATGATCTCATAGTTCATTTCAAAAATCCTAGAAAAAAAAGAGCAAAACAACAGCAAAAGAAGTAGAAGGCAAGAAGTAATTAAAATCAGAGCTGAAATTAATAAAATCAAAACAAAAGAATCAATTGAAAAATTTGACAATACTAAAAGTTGAAAAATAAATAAAATTGACAGACTCTTAGCCATGTTAACAAAGAGAAGAAGAGAGAGAACTCAAATTACTATCATACTGGATGAAAATGGCAATATCACAACAGACACTTCTGAAATACAGAAGATAATCAGAAATTATTTTGAATCCTTATACACCAATAAATTAGAAGATAGTGAAGGCATTGATAAATTTCTTAAGTCATATGATCTGCCCAGATTGAGTCAGGAGGATATAGACAACCTAAGCAGACCAATATTAATTGAGGAAATAGAAGAAACCATCCAATGACTACCAACTAAGAAAAGAACAGGACCGAATGGGTATACAGCAGAGTTTTTCAAAACCTTTAAAGAGGAACTAATACCAGTACTTTTCAAGATATTTCAGGAAATAGAAAAAGAGAGAGAACTTCCAAATTCATTTTAGGAGGCCAATATCACCCTGATTCATAAAACAGACAAAGACACTTCAAAGAAACAAATCTACAGACCAATATCTCTAATGAACCTAGATGCAAAAATCCTCAATAAAATTCTGGCGAATCAGATACAAAAACATATTTAAAAAATTGTGCAACATGATCAAGTAGGATTCATCCCTGGGATACAAGGCTGGTTCAATATACGGAAATCAATAAATGTTATTCACCACATCAATAGACTTAAAAATAAGAACCATATGATCACCCCAATAGATGCAGAAAAAGTATTCAACAAAGTACAGCATCCCTTTATGTTCAAAACTCTAGAAAAACTAGGGATAACAGGAACATACCTCAATATTGTAAAAGCAATCTATGCTAAGCCTCAGGCTAGTATCATTCTGAATTGTGAAAAAATTGAAAGCATTCCCTCTAAAATCTGGAACAAGACAGGGATGCCTTCTCTCACGACTTCTGTTCAACATAGTTCTCGAAACACTGGCCAGAGAAATTAGACAAATGAAAGAAATTAAAGGCATAAAATTAGGAAAAGAAGAACTTAAATTATCACTATTTGCAGATGACATGACTCTATACCAAGCAGACCCAAAAGGGTCTACAAAGAAACTATTAGAGTTAGTAAATGAATTCAGCAAAGTGGCATGATATAAAATCAACAATCATAAATCAAAGGCATTCCTGTATATCAGCAACAAATCCTCTGAAATGGAAATGAGGACTACCACTCCATTCAGAATATCCTCAAAATAAAAATAAAATACTTGGGAATCAACGTAACAAAAGATGTGAAAGACTTACACAATGAAAACTACAGAACCCTAAAGAGAGAAATAGAAGAAGATCTTACAAGATGGAAAAATATACCCTGTTCATGGATAGGCAGAATTAACATCATCAAAATGGCGATATTACCAAAAGTTCTCTATAGGTTTAATGCAATGCCAATCAAAATCCCAAGGGCATTTCTTGTAGAAATAGATAAAACAATTATGAAATTCATATGGAAAAATACAAAACCCAGTATATCAAAGACAACTCTAAGCAGAAAGTTTGAATCAGGCGGTATAGCAATACAAGTCCTCAAATTATACTACAGAGCAATAGTAACAAAAAGAGCATGGTACTGGTACCAAAACAGGTGGGTGGACCAATGGTACAGAATAGAGGACACAGAAATCAATCCACAAAATTACAGCTATCTTATATTTGATAAAGGAGCTAATAGCATGAAATGAAGGAAGGATAGCATCTTTAAAAAATGGTGCTGGAAAAACTGGAATTCCATATGTAACAAATGAAACTGAATCCCTTTCTCTCTCCATGCACAAAAGTTAACTCAAAATGGATCAAGGAGCTTGATATCAAATCAGAGACACGGCATCTGATGGAAGAAAACTTTGGCTATGATCTACATACTGTGGGGTCGGGCTCCAAATTCCTCAATAGGACACCCATAGCATAAGAGTTAATAACTAGAATCTACATACTGGACTTACTCAAACTAAATAGATTTTTCTCAGAAAAAGAAACAATAAGAGAGGTAAAAAGGGAGCCTACACCCTGGGAACAAATCTTGACTCCTCACACTTCAGATAGAGCCCTAATATCCAGAGTTATACAAAGAAATCAAAAAAATTAACAATAAGAAAATGAATTACCCAATCAACAAATGGGCCAAGGACCTGAACAGACACTTCTCAGAGGAGGACATACAATCAATCAATAAGTACATCAAACAATTCTCACCATCTCGAGCATTCACAGAAATGCAAAACAAACCCACCCTAAGATACCATTTCACTGCAGTAAGCTTAGCAGCCATTATGAAGTCAAACGACAACAAGTTCTGGCGAGGATGTGGGGAAAAGGGTACACCTGTACATTGCTGGTGGGACTGCAAATTGGTGCAGCCAATTTGGAAAGCAGTATGGAGATTTCTTGGAAAGCTGGGAATGGAACCACCATTTGACCCAGCAATTCCCCTTCTCGGTCTAATCCCTATAGACCCAAAAAGAGCATGCTACAGGGACACTGATAAATCTATGTTCATAGCAGCACAATTCACAATAGGAAGACTGTGGAACCAACCTAGATGCCCTTCAATAGATGAATGGATTTAAAAAATGTGGCATTTATACACAATGGAGTATTACTCTGCATTAAAAAATGACAAAATCATACAATTTGCAGAGAAATGGATGGCATTAGAACGTGTTATGCTACGTGAAGATAGCCAATCACTAAAATACAAATGCCCAATGTTTTCTTTGATATAAGGAGAGTAACTGAGAACAGAGTTGGAAGGAAGAGGATGAGAAGATGATTAACATTAAACAGGGGTGAGAGGTGTGAGGGAAAAGGAAAGAGAAGCACAATTGCATGGAAATGGAAGGAAACCCTCATGGTTATACAAAATTAAATACAAGATGAAGTGAGCGGAAAGGGGACGAAAACAAGGGGAAGAAATGAATTACAGCAGATGGGGTACATTGAGAGGATTGGAGGGGAGGGGATGGGAGATAGTAGAGGACAGGAAAGGCAGCAGAATACAACAGACACTAGTATAGAAATATGCAAAACAGTGGATGTGTAACTGATGGGATGCTGTAATCTGTATACGGGGAAAAATGGAAGTTCATAACCTACTTGAATCAAAGTGTGAAATATGACATGTCAAGAACTATGTAATGTTTTGAAGAACAAACAATAAATATCAAAGGAAAAAAACACATGGAGAACTATTTCAATTAAAAATTGACTAGGTTTATAACACCTACACTTTATCATGCAAAAGGCAAGTCCGACTATACACCATGCCTCTTCAGAACTGCTTGTTTTTCTATTCGGTTTGGGTCATCTTTCTCCATCATATTAGGATTAGTAGTCAGAGTTTTGTAGGGTATGTGTTAGTGTCAGGGATTCAGTTTTTGGAATGGAAAATTGGAAAATGAATCCAATGTGTATACAAATATGTGCTACACAAAAATCTTCCCACTTTCATCCAGAACAATGCCTTGATGTTACCATCTCCCCAAATAAGAAACAATTAGAGGAGAAGAGTTAGAAAATCTGTAAATACATATCTGGAATGGAAAATATTTAGGAGGTCACAAACTTGGAGGTGGTAGAGGAGTATCCCAAAGTAAGGTACAGGGTAAACACTCCACAAATATGGAGGTGTGCTGGCCTAAAGACTTCTAGAGAAACTTCCTCTGAGGATGGGCACTTGAAATATATGTTGTTGTCAGTAGCTTTAGCTTCCTTTGTAGTGAGATCATCAAAGTTGGGTCTGCATCTATGTGACCTGGAGGACATTCTTTCTTGCTTTCCAATGCACATGAGGCAGCAGTGCTGAATTCTCTCTTTGTATGTAAACTGTGGCCACTGGGGTCTAAGTGTCTCCCCGTGTGGACTGTGAAGCCTTTTGTTCATCCTCCAGTTTTCGTGGTGTTTCCTGCTGTAGCACTGGGAGTTTGGTATTTGCCTCACGAAATACAAGGGGTTCAACTGGAACACAGTGCTGGAGGGAGTTTTGTCACTTGTGGTTTTTCAGGGTCTACAAGAGAATGCACCAACCAGGCTTCATTCCCACATAGCTTGCCCCCTTGTCTATAGCAACCTGATTCTGCACATTGCCCTGAAAACTATCAATTTAACAAGACACCTTTACATATAAGTGTCTGGTCACTGCACCATGTCAGTGACAAGCCATTTGGAAATCAATGGCAAATCCACATGGCGCAACCACAGATGATTCATCACACACCTGCACACCACAGCTCAGGGATCACTACTCAGGAGGGTCCAACTTAATAGCATCTCTGTTCTACACCATTGTCATAAATCCCAGTCAATCAAGGCACTGTCTGGTACACTCATGATCAGTAAAAGTGCATCCAAATGTTCTCCAATACCATCTGGTCATGGGAATTTCAAAAATTTCTTGGTATTTATCTAGCCTCTTGGTAAATCCAAACAAGTGAGCCCACTTGGACTGGGACTGGGACTGGCTCTGGGTGCCTGGCTTCTTGGATCACAAAATTCAGAGATTTCCATCACCAAGGAAGTGAGGTGAGGTCACTTTCTTCAGAAAATGAATGAGGCCACTGTCTTGGCCACCACTTTGTCGTAACAGTTGCTTCCTAGTGTCTCAGGAAAAGGAGGCAGCCTCTATTTCCTGTGACACTTTCACAAGTTAAAATGGTATAGAAACATAGGCACCTGGGAACAGCTCTCCACACATGCCTGGTTTCATACATCATCCCTACATTAAGAAGAGATAGGCTGATTGAGACACATCCTTTCATCCTGATCGGGTGGTTTGCAAAGGAAGATGACTTTTGCTGTTTCAGGTCCTTCATAGCTGCCTACGTCTTCTCCAGGGATCATTTCTGCATGGATTTTGAGGTACTCAGCAGGTGAAAGATCTCCTAACTTCCTGTATTGTAATACTAACTTTGTCCCTGCTCTTCTGTAAAGTGAGATTGAGTGAAAAATCTCAGTTTACAGAATGGTTAGGGTTAATAGCATGTTCGATTTGGGTTATGAATCATTTTGCTGGATGAATAATGATATTGGGAACCTGCGATATTTTTAAGAATATGGAGGTGAAATATAAGTATGAAAACAGAAATCTAGGTAATATTTGAAGCCCAGAAGGACTTTGGGCCCTTGATTGGGATACATAGCTTAAATTATGTTCTGTGTGACCTTTGCATTTTGTGTCCAGAATATTACTGTGATAATATGTATATGTAGCTAAGGTGACATGAGTATTTCTTCCACCATTTCTGTGAGCAATATTTTGAAAACTTATAAATTAGTACTGGGGATACTAATAGGTTTACCCTGTTTTGATGAATATAGAGATGATGCATTAATAGACCCTACTGTGAATAAATTATATAACTGGTTCCAAATTTAAATAATGGATTGTATTGATATCTGAAAATATATAGGAAATCTTATATTGATATACATACATTCATTCCAACCAGTTATATATCTAATGGTAATGTTAGGGTTATCATTTATCATAAATAGTGTGTGAGTTTTGCTTCAAAAATGATTATGGAATCGAAAATAATATGTTTAGAAAGAAGTTTAGTAAAAAGACCAGTCAAGAAACATGGAGAAATATATGTCTTCCAAAGGAGGAAGTGATTGAAAGTGAACCAAATGTTTATAAATTTGTGAACTTGTGAATGAATGGATATATCTAATGATGTCCATAAACTGAAGAAATAATTACGTACCAGGTTTGAATAAAAATGAACTTTAACAAACACAATAGAAACATTACGAATTCTGGAAAAGTATAGTTCGCAGTGAAAGGTTAATAAAATAAGTACTTGTCACTTCCTGTTTTTCTGTATGCTTAACAAAACACTGTTGAAATCTTGAGAACTTTTTGATAGTCTTATTCCCAGAATGTGCTGTCCAAAACTGCCAAACTGCAGAATGTACTCCCTCAACCGGTTGCACACAAACCGCTCACTCGCCCGGACCCATCAATAAACTTCCCCCCCTGCCCTCTCCTAGGAAAATATATAAGCTCTGCTTAAGCTGTTCTCAAGGCTCTCTGCTCTATTCAAGTGAGCTCTGAGCCCCAGCATGCTGGACCACCAATAAACCCTTTGCTTTGCATGAGACAGTCTCTTGGTGGTCTCTTCACCCGATTGTCACCGGACCTTTACATATGGAGGTTCCACCGAGATCCGGCAGCCGTGGACAAGCGACCCCAACGAACTCCTCTCGGGGTAAGTAAGGTGCCTCTTTCTGGTTTCAGGTTTCAGGTCAGGGCTTGGCAAAATGGATGTCGATGAAGAGCATGAGCTCTCTCCGATGGTGGCTGACAGTCATGTCACAGAGCCACAGGCCAAGTCCCTGGGGGACGTCATAGAGGACTCAGAAAATCGAGGAACAATAGTCTCCATGACTCAGTGATATTTTGTTTCAGATTCGGTATTGCCAACCCATCGGGTTTTGCCAACTACTCAGTCCTGGTCTCAGTGTTGGACTTCCATATCCTGTCTTTATTGTCTTGTCTTGTCTGTGTCATGTGTTGTTGCTTTTACTGTTTGTGTATCTTTCATTATGGGACAGAGCACTTCAATGCCTCTGTCTCTGACCCTTGTTCACTGCAACAAAGTTTGTTTAAGGGATCAGAATCTTTCTTTTTCAGTAAAATGCTGGACCTGGCAGACTCTCTGTGCCTCAGAATGGCTCACCTTTGGATTTGGATGGACCCTAGAAGGATCTTTCTACTTCCCACTAATTTAAAAAGTTAGAGATATTGTCTTTCAGCCAGAGCCACATAGATACCTGTGAAGACAGATGGACACTGCCTACCAACCCGGTGACGAGGGGAATCAACATCAATATCAAGAAAGAGACTTTGTCTACATTAGACGACATCAGGTGTCATCCCTGCAACCCTGCTGGAAGGGACCATAGCAGGTGCTACTTATAACACCTACAGAAGTAAAGGTAGACAGAATCACTTCCTGGATCCATACCTCTCATCTCAAGCCTGTGCCCTGTCCAGACTCTGGCTGGAAACTGTAAAAGACTGGTAACGCTTTCAAATTGTGTATTTGCCATGTGGATAAGGCAATAGACTCTCCCCTTGACCACCAGTAGTCCTAACCCTCATCAGCCCATTCAGCAGCGATGGATGATCACAAATCTTACTGGACAAGAAGTATGGTCTATCTCGCATACAGCCCACTTAGGGACATGGTCGCCATCTCTCCACAGAAACATTTGTCAGCTGGCTATAGGTCTTTTCCATTGGGATATCCCTGATGAAGTGGATCCCACTAAAATTCCATTAAATCCCTTCTCTACCATAGATAATGGAAACAAATATTATGGATGTAGGGACACGCGAGCCAGATGCAGGTTGGCTAGCCTAGATTACTATGTTTGCCCGGCGGACTATCAAAGCCACAAACAGTCAAGGCTGTGTTGGGGGAAAGCCGGCTTCTTCTGTAAGTCATGAGGATGTGAGCATACAGGGACTGCTTGATGGAACCCAAACTCCTCATCAAATTCTGTACACAACATTGGCCATATTACCAATTAGATAACCAAAATTGATGGCCCCCAGAGCGGTCTCTGGATCCTCAAATTCTGCGTGACCTTTTTAACTTCTGCAAGTGCTGAAAAGGGTAAAAGGAGATTCCCCTATGTGGAGGCCTTTTCCCTCCTTTGCTCACATCCTGAACTATGCTTCTCCAATAGATCCTCACCCTCAGCCTTCTGCTCCAGACTCTCTGCTCTTACTCTCACCTATGCAACCTGATTTCTCCCCTCCAATTACTAGATCAAAAACCCAAACCTCCGCCTGTTCTAAGACCGTTGCCCCCTTCTTGAGGTAGCAGGTACTGAGGTACACCTCAACCAACTCACTCCTCTCTTCTCCTGTCATTGCCCGCACTGGGTCCCACCAGGTCCTCTTACTACCTAACACAAAGCCCAAACCAGCTGAGAAGAGCCCTCACACCCTTATCCAAGATGCAATGTAAATGGCCTTTAAAGTTGCTTTTTCATCACTGAAAACATGTTACTAAGTATTTAAAGTCCCTCAAATGCTTTTTGGGATACTAACTCCCATCTGACCGTCTGCTGTACCTGTTGTACTGCTCAAGATTTGTTCCTAGAAAAATCCAAAACCCCTTTTCCATTATTCTTTTACATTTCTCCTACCTCATTCTCAGATCCACGGAACTGCTCACAGCCATGCCTTCCCCGTCTTCCCCCTCTGTACCAGGCCCACAGAAAAGTCTTAACTGACCTTCTCCAGAAATCTCCAACATAGCTGAATTTAGGAATTTCAGCAAAAGAGTCCCAATAAAAGATTTCTAAGTAGATAAAATTCCACTTTTCGTGTTGCCCTATTCTACTTGGCCACTGGCTAAAAAAATCTGCAATCCTAAGCTAGACACCCCCATACTAATTTTTCACAAAATATGTGAACAAGGCCTTGGCCTTGAGCTGAGGCTTCACATAGATGGCTACATTTGTAAGATAAAGAAGTTACCAACTGGGCTCCATGGTAACAGTTGGCAGGGGGAAAAATAAAGGGAATATAAAGCTCTCCCTCACCCAGGTGTCCTTGGAAGGTTAACTTTCCCAGAACAGAGGAAAAAAAAAGAAGACAAACGGCTTCTTGTGAACTTCTTAAGACTGTGAACTTCTGAGACCCTTCCCTTATATGTTGGGTACAAAATTCTGAAACTACCTAAACTTGGGATTCCGGGGATTTAATTGATTACAACAGAAGTAATGCCCTCTGAATATGGTTGCAAACAAATAGGACTGTTTTCCTCTCTTTGGTACTATCTTAGGTGCCTTGCCTTGTCCATCCCTACAACAGTATAATTCTATATACTTAAAACATTGTTTATGTTTTCATGAAGTTGTCAAAAGATGTGATTAATTGTGTAGTTGTGCAAATGTTTCCCAGAGTGCTCTATCATGACACAGGTTCATTTGAAGATCAAATAGGGGGGCATAAAACCTGGTTCCACTGGGAACATATATCCCTCACTTTTGCCATCCTATTAGGAATACATGTTGCTGCAGGGGTGGGCACAAGAACCACTGCCTTGGTCCATGGGACAAAACAAATGACCCAAATAGAAGCAGCAATAGGCCAAAACTTAAAGATATTAGAAACCTCCATCACAGCATTGCAGGAATCTTTAACCTATCTCTCTGAAGTTGTTTTACAGAACAGTCGAGGATTGGAATTTCTCTTCATGAGAGAAGAGGGCCTTTGTTTTGCATTGATGGAAGAATGTTGTTTTTATGCCAACCATACTGGAGTTTTAAAAAAATCTATGAGTAAATTAAAATGACGACTTGAAGAGCGTCAACGAGAGAGAGAGGCCCAAAAAGGGTGGTTTGAATCTTGGTTCACAAAGTCCCCCTGGTTAACTACGCATTTATCAACCCTGGCGGGTCCAATAATAATCCTCACATTATTGCTAACTATAAAACCCTGCTTGCTCAACCATGTAATTTATTTTCTCCAGGCTCAAATTGGACAAGTTAAACTAATGGTAATACCCCACTAGCAGACATGGAATGTGACACCACCCAATGATCATATTTATGATTAAAAGTAGCCAGAAAAAGAAGTGTCGAATGAAAGGTTAATAAAATATGTAGTTGTCACTTCCTGTTTTTCTGTACACTTAAAAAAACACTGTTGAAATCTTGAGAAATTTTTGCCAATCTTGTTCCCAGAATGTGCTGTCCACAACTGCCAAACTGCAGAATGTACTCCCCCACCAGGTTGCATGCAAACTGAACACTCGCCCTGACACATCAATTAACTTCCCTCCCTGCACTCGCAAGGAAAATTTTATAACATCTGCTTAAGCTGTTCTCAGGGCTCTCTACTCTTTTCAAGTGAACTCTGAGCCCCAGCATGCTGGACCCCCAATAAACCCTTTGCTGTTACATGAGATAGACACTTGGTGGTCTCTTCTTCCGACGCTCGCCCGACCGTTACTTGGATGATTGAATGTAGAATAGAACATCCAGTCAAAAAGGGATAGTCGGTAGGATTAGGAATATAGTCCGTAGGTTTAGGAAGAAGAGTGAGTATAGGATTTGGACCAAAAGTTCTTTAGCAATAGGGTTTCGGTTAGAGAGTGAATGTAAATGTCAGCACATGTTAAAAATGAGTCACAATGATGAAATGCGGAAAATATGTAGGAAAGCAGATATCAATAGAGACATTAGGAAATCAGGCAAAGTACAAAGTGAGTGATAGGATTAGACATTATCAACAGGGTTGAGTTTCAATATATAATCTTAGGAAGAAACAAATATGTAGTCACCAATAAGATTGACATTTGAGAGCATTAGGCAACCTGGACATGGATGATTTTAGTAATCCATGTTCACTTTCCATTTAGGCTTTTGGGAGAATCCTAAGTGTGACCTTTGCATTTTGTGTCCAGAATACTACTGTGATAAAATGTATGTATAAATCAGTTGACATGAGTATTTCTTCCACCATTTCTGGGAGCAATATTTTGAAGATATACAAATTATTATTGGGCGTACACAGAGGTGTACCCTGTGTCTATGAATATAGAAGTAATGCATGAATTGACAATACTGTGAATAAATAATATAACTGATTCCACTTTAAATAATGGATTGATAGAATTGATATTTAAAAATATATAAGAAATCTTATATTTATATAGAATCATTCATTCCAATGAGTTATACATCTAATGGTAATATTAGGGTTATATTTTATCATGAAAGGTGTGTGAGTTCTGCTTCAAAAGTGAGTATGGAAATGGAAAATAATGTGTTTGGAAAGAAGTCTCATGAAAAGACCAGTCAAGAAACATAGAGGAATGCATGTGTTCTGAAGTAGGAAGTAACTGAAAGTGACAAAAATGCAAATAATTTTGCTAACTTGTGGGTGAAATATAAGTATGGAAAAAGAAATCTAGGTATGATTTGAAGCCCAGAAGGGCATTTGCCCCTTGAGTGGTTTAATTAGCTTTGACTTATGTACTGCACATATGTCTCAGATAAAGCGATATACAATGGAACAGGAATTTGCACCTTGGATGATTGAATAACGAAGAGAACATCCAGTCAAAAAGGATTTGTCGTTAGGATTAGGAAGATAGTCGGTAGGTTTAGGAAGAAGATTGAGTATAGGATTTGGACCAAAAGTTCTTTAGCAATAGGGTGTCGGGTAGAGATTGAATATATATGTCAGCACATGTGAAAAGTCAGTCACAATGATGAACTGGGGAAAATAGTAGGAAAGCAGATATCAATAGAGATTAAGAAATCAGGCAAATTATAAAATGAGTCATAGGTTTAGACATTCTCAACAGGGTTGAGATTGAAAATGTAATCTTCAGAAGAAACACATATGTAGTCACCAATATGATTGACATTTGAGAGCATCAGGCAACCTGGACATGGATGAGTTTAGTAATCCATGTTCACTTTCCATTTAGGCTTTTGGGAGAATCCTAAGTGTGACCTTTGCATTTTGTGTCCAGAATACTACTGTGATAAAATGTATGTATAAATCAGTTGACATGAGTATTTCTTCCACCATTTCTGGGAGCAATATTTTGAAGATATACAAATTATTATTGGGCGTACACAGAGGTGTACCCTGTGTCTATCAATATAGAGATAATGCATGAATAGACCATACTGTGAATAAATAATATTACTGGTTCCACTTTACATAATGGATTAAATTGATATCTGAAAGTATACAAGAAATCTTATATTGAAATACAATCATTCATTCCAACCAGTTTTATATCTAATGATAATATTAGGGTTATGGTTTATCATGACGGTTGTGTGAGTTTTGCTTCAAAATTGATAATGGAAATCGAAAATAATGTGTTTATAAAGAAGTCTCTTAAAAAGAGCAGTCAAGAAACATGGAGTAATCCATGTGTTCTGAAGCAGGAAGTGATGGAAAGTAAAACAAATGCGTATAAATTTGCTAAATTGTGGATGAAATATACATCCTATCATTTGCATAAACTGGAGAAATAGTAATGTACCAGTTTTGAATGAAAATGAACGTCAAAATACACATTATATCCCATAGGAATCTTCATGCATTGATGTTAAACTGGGTCAGTTACTGTAGAAATATTTGATTTTTTTTGGTGTCATAATACACTTTATTTTAGCACTAGCATGCCACAGAATGTAGAGGAAAGAGCAATAGATTTTCAGTTATAGCACTAATAATCTAACATTTAATGACTATTTTGGGGAGTCTAGAAATTGCATAAGGCTATGTAACATAATTGTTTTTTATTTAACATTCATAAAAACTTGGAATTTTGGTAATATTTCTCCTTTTTCATTTTTTATTTTTTCAGTTGTTCATAGACCTTCATTTTATTTATTTGTATGTGGTGATGAGAATATAACCCAGTGCCTCACACATGCTAGACAAGCATGTTAACACTGAGCCAGAAACCCAGCTCCTCCACTTTATCTTATCATCAAACACTCCTCACCCTCTTCATTACTCACTTTCTTAATCGTTTTCCCCCTTCTCTCTATTCTTTTTCACTTTCCCTCCTTATGTATTTTTCTCTCATGTCATTACAAACACTAGTATGCTATGAAATTTACATTTAAAACTGATTTTATAGTCATTCTTTTTTCTTGAGAAAATTTAAAAATTATAATCACCTGATAGATATATTACAATACATTTATTATACATATGCATCTATATTCATTCACATGTATTACATATATATATATATACATATATATTTAAAATTACTTTGATTAGCCTGTTAGAAATAATATATACCAAGTCTTTCTTAATTTTCAAGTCTTCCAGAATTAACATCTTACAGTGAAAATCAAATAAACATGTTTAAGTTAACAGGTATCATTCTTATTTATCAATACTGATAATTTAAGGTTTTATATCACATTAAGTTGTAATATGGCATATTAACTCTTATGAATTAGAGAAATTTTTTTTGAACAACCTATTATTTAAGGACCATATGCACTGACATTTCAAATGGCCTTCTTGTGATTTCAATTTCTATCAATTGTGTGTTAATTAAAAAATACTTATTTTAGTAATTTTCATATTCATAATTGATATAAAGTCAATTGTTTAATCCTTTTTGTAAGTAGTTACTTATTACAGTAGGGGCAGTATTAATAATTCTAAATCTTTATAAGAAAAATGGTACAAAGATATTTTTAGGCACAATTAAGAATAATTGCGATCTCTAAATGTTTGATTACTGATACATATAATACAGAGCTTTTGATGAGTCTCTTTCCCAGTAAAACATAAAATGCAAAGATACAGTTGGGTATGTATGTCCAAATAAAGATAAGAAAAAATACACATTATCAGTTAGAAACTATTAAATAAAAGATGAAAAGAACAATCCAACACATTGTACCAACTTGTCAGTTGAGTTAGTATTCTGGAAGAATAGCCTAAGACTAGAACTGGTCCATGACAAAATATTCACTAAAAAATGAAATATGAAAAATATAGGAAATACTATGAATTTTTCAGGAGGGTAGGTGGATTAACCTTTAATCTCAATTATGTGCATTTTTAAAACCAGTTTTCTGGTACAATAAATTTGTGATAGATACAACTAAACAAAACAAAGTTTCTGCTTAGCAAAATGAATGCATCTCAACACTTTTTTAGCTGATATCTTCCCACTCAATTTTAAACCATTATTTATTTATTTTTTATTGGTTGTTCAAAACATTACAAAGCTCATGGTATATCATCTTTCATACATTTGACTCAATTGGGTTATGAACTCCCAATTTTCCCCAAATACGAGTTGCAGAATCACAATGGTTACACATTCATATTTTTACAAAATGTCATATAAGTGACTGTTGTATTGTGCTACATTTCCTATCCCCTACTATATTCCCTCCCCTCCCCTCCCATCTTCCCTCTCTACCTCATCTGCTGTTTTTCACTTCTCTCCCTATTCCACCCCGCTTTCCCCTCACTACCTCTTATATATAATTTTGTGTAACATTGAGGGTCTCCTACCATTTCCATATGGTTTCCATTCTCTCTCCCTTTTGCTTTCCTCTCTCGTCTTTGATTAATGTTAATCTTTTCCTCAAGTTCTTTCTCCCTGTTCTATTCTTAGTTGCTCTCTTTATATCAAAGAAGACATTTGACTTTTGTTTTTTAAAAAGTGGCTACCTTCTCTTAGCATAATCTGCTCTAATGCCATCCATTTCCCTACAAATTCTATGATTTTGTCATTTTTTAGTGCTGCATAATACTCCATTGTGTATAGATGCCACATTTTTTTTATCCATTCATATATTGAAGGGCATCTAGTTTGTTTCCACAGTCTACCTATTTTGAATTGTGCCACTATGATCATTAATGTGGCAGTATCCCTATAGTACGCTCTTTTAAGATCCTCAGGGAATAGTCTGAGAAGGGCAAAAGCTGGTTCAAAGGGTGGATCCATTCCCAGTTTTCCCAGGAATCTCCATTCTGCTTTCAAAGTTTGCTTCACCAATTTGCAGTCCCACCAGCAGTGTACAAGTGTACCCTTTTCCCCACATCCTCGTCAACACTTGTTGTTCTGTGACTTCATAATAGCTGCAAATCTTACTGGAGTGAGATGGTATCTTAGGGTGGTTTTGATTTGCATTTCTCTGACTGCTAGAGATGGTGAGCATTTTTTCATGTACTTGTTGATGGATTGTATGTCTTCCTCTGTGAAGTGTCTGTTCAGTTCCTTGTCCCATTTGTTGATTACATTATTTGTTATCTTATTGTTTAATTTTTTGAGTTCTTTGTATATTCTTGATATTAGGGCTCTATCTGAAGTGTGAGGGGTAAAAATTTGTTCCCAGGATGTAGGCTCTCTATTTACCTCTCTTATTGTTTCTTTTGCTGAGAAAAATCTTTATAGTTTAAGTAAGTCCAATTTGTTTATTCTTGTTATTAACTCTTGGGCTATGGGAGTCTTATTATGGAATTTGGAGCCCGACCCCACAGTATGAAGATCGTAACCAACATTTTTTCTATCAGACGCAGTGTCTCTGATTTTATATGTAGCTTCTTGATCCATTTTGAGTTAACCTTTGTGCATGGCAAGAGAAAGAAATTCAGTTTCATTTATTTGCATATGGATTTCCAATTTTCCCAGCACCATTTGTTGAAGATGCTATTCTTTCTCCATTGCATGCTTTTAGCCCCTTTATCAAATATAAGAAAGTTGTAATTTTGTGGATTGGTTTCTGTGTCCTCTATTCTGTACCATTGGTCCATCTGCCTGTTTTGGTACCAGTACCACACTGTGTTTGGTACTATTGCTTTGTAGTACAGTTTGAACTCTGATATCGCTATAACTCCAGATTCACACTTACTGCTTAGAGTTGCTTTCGCTATTCTGGGTCTTTTGTTTTTCCATAAGAATTTCATGATTGCTTTATCTTTTTCTACAAGAAATGCTGTTGGGATTTTGATTGGCATTACTTTAAACCTGTAGAGAACTTTGGGTAATATTGCCATTTTGATAATGTTATTTCTGCCTATCCATGTACAGGGTTCATTTTTCCATCTTCTAAGATCTTCTTTTATCTCTCTCTTTAGAGTTCTGTAGTTTTCATTATATAAATCTTTCACCTCTTTTGTTAGGTTGATTCCCAAGTATTTTATTTTATTTGAGGATATTGTGAATGGAGTGGTTTTCCTCATTTCCATTTCAGAAGTTTTGTTGCTGATATACAAAAATGCCTTTGATTTATGTGTGTTGATTTTATATCCTGCCACTTTGATGAATTCATTTATTTACTCAAGCCGTTTCTTTGTAGACCCTTTTGGGTCTGTTAAATATATTATCATGTCATCTACAAATAGCGATAATTTAAATTCTTCCTTTCCTATTTTTATGCCTTTATTTTCTTTTGTCTGTCTAATTGCTCTGGCTAGTATTTCTAGAACTTAATTGAATAGAAGTGGTGATAGAGGGCATCCCTGTCTTGTTCCAGATTTTAGAGGGAATTTCTTCAGCTTTTCTCTATTTAGGATGATGCTAGCCTGATTTTTAGCATATATAGCTTTTACCATGTTGAGGTAAGTTCCTTTTATCCCTAGTTTTTATAGTGTTTTGAACATAAAGGGATGCTGTATTGTCGAATGCTTTTTCTGCATCAATGGAGATGATCATATGGTTCTTGTCTTTAAGTCTATTGATGTGGTGGATTGCATTTATTGATTTCCATATATTGAACCAGCCTTGCATCGCAGGGATGAATCCTACTTGATCATGAAGCACAATTTTTTTGATATGCTTCTGTATTTGATTCGCCAGGATTTTATTGAGAATTTTTGCATCCAAGTTCATTAGAGATATTGTTCTGTAGTTTTCTTTCTTTAAAGTGTCTTTGTCTGGTTTCAGGATCAGGGTGATGTTGGCCTCATAGAATGAATTTGGAAGAGCTCTTTCTTTTTGTTTTTCTTGAAATAGCTTGAATAATATTGGTATTAGTTCTTCTTCGAAGGTTTTGTAGAACTCCGCTGTATACCCATCGAGTCCAGGGTTTTTTTTGGTTGGCAGTCCTTTGATGGTTCTTCTATTTCTTCCTTTGTTATTGGTCTGTTTAAATTGTGTGTGTCTTCCTGACTCAATCTGGGCAGATCGTATGACTTAAGAAATTTATCAATACCTTCACTATCTTCAATTTTATTGGAATATAGTGTTTCACAATACTTTCTAACTATCTTCTTTTTTCTGTAGTGTCTGTTGTGATATTGCCTTTTTCATCCCGTATTTTAGTAATTTGAGTTCTCTCTCTTCTTCTGTTCATTAGTATGGCTAAGGGCCTGTCGATCTTATTTATTTTTTCAAAAAACCAACTTTTAGTTTTATCAATTTTTTCAATGTTTTTCTTTGTTTCAATTTTGTTGATTTCTTCTCTAAATTTGAATATTTCTTGTCTTCTACTACATTTGCTGTTGTTTTGCTCTTCCTTTTCTAGGTTTTTGAGGTGTAGCATGAGTTCATTTATTTGCTGGTTTTTCTTTTTTTGAGGAAAGAACTCCAATAAATGAATTTCCCTCTTAAAACTGCTTTCACTGTGTCCCATAGATTCCGGTACATTGTGTCTGTATTGTCATTTGTCTCTAAGAATTTTTTTATCTCCTTCTTTATGTCTTCTGTTACCCATTGATCATTCAGTAGCATGTTGTTCATTTTCCATGTGATGCAGGATTTTTCCTTCCTTCTTTTATCATTGATTTCCCGTTTCATTCCATTATGATCAGATATGGTGCATGGTATTATTTCCATGCCTTTATATTTACTAAGAATTGCCCTATGGCATAATATATGGTCTATCTTTGAGTAGGATCAATGTGCTGCTACTGAGAAGAACGTGTATCCACTTGATGATGGTTGATATATTCTATATATGTCTGTTAAGTCTAGGTTATCGATTGTGCTGTTGAGTTCTATAGTTTCTTTATTCAGTTTCTCTCTAGAGGATCTGTCCAATGCCAAGAGTGGTGTGTTGAATTCACCCATAATTATTGTGTTGTAGTCTATATGACTCTTGAACTTGAGGGGAGTTTGTTTTATGAACGTTGCAATTCCATTGCTTGGTGCATACAAATTGATAATTGTTAGTCTTGTTGGTGGATGGTTCCTTCTAAAAGAATATAGTGTTCTTCTTTATCCCTTTGATTTACTTAGGATTGAAGTTGATTTTATTCCATATGAGTATGGCCACTCCTTCTTGTTTCCGAGGGCCATGTGAGTGGTATGATTTTTCCCAAACTTTTACCTTCAGCCTGTGTATGTCTTTTCCTATCATATGGGTCTCCTGAAGAGAACATATTGTTGGATTTTTTTTTCCACGTTACTAGCCCATGTCTCTTGATTGGTGAGTTTTGGCCATTAACATTTAAGGTTACAATTGAAATATGATTTGTACTTCCAGCCATGTTTATTTATTTATTATATTTTAGTTTGGCTAGTTTTTACTTTTTTGGTTATTTTCCTCCCCCTTTACTGAAATACCTCCTGCTGTTAGTTTTGGGCACTATTTTTCAATTCTTCTTCTTGTAGTATTTTGCTCAAAATGCTTTGCAGTGCTGGTTTTCTGGCTGCATATTCTTTTAGCTTTTGTTTATCATGAAAGACTTTAATTTCATTTTCAAATCTGAAGCTTAATTTTGCTGGGTACAGTGTTCTTGGTTGGAATCCATTATTTTTCAGCATTTGAAATACATTGTTCTAGGATCTTCTCTCTTTCAAAGTCTGTGATGAAAAATCAGTCGTTAACCTAATTGGTTTACCCCTGAATGTAATCTGCCTCCTTTCTCTTATAAGCGTTTAATATTGTCTCCTTGTTCTGTATGTTGGCTATCTTCATAATCATATGTCTTGGATTTGGTCGATTATGTTTTTGAATGTTTGGGGTCCTGTAGGCTTCCAGGATTTGGCAATCCAATCCATCTTTCATCTCTGGGATGTTTTCTAGAATTATTTCATTTAATATGTTGTCCATTCCTTTGGTTTGAATCTCTATGCCTTCTTCTATCCTGATGACTCTCAAGTTTTTTTTTTTTGACATCCCTTATCTCTTGAATAGATTTAAGCATCTTTTCTGTGTTGACTATATTCTTTTCAAGTTGATAAACTTTGTCTTCATTTTCTGATTTTCTGACTTCTACTTGATCTACTCTATTTGTAATATTCTTGTTTGAGTTTTTAATTTGGTTTATAGTTTCCTGCATTTCTAGAATTACTGTTTGAATTTTTTTAAGATCTCTATTTTTTGGTAAAGCTCATTTTTTGCCATTTGAATTTGTTTGTTTAATTCATTTTCAAAATATACTTTTATTCCTTGGACTTGCTGCCTCATGTCTTCTCTAATATTTCTTTCCATCTGAGTTTAGTATGCCTTGATTTCTTTCCCTATCCCTGTTTCTGGTGCTTCTAGGTCCTCCTGTAGAATTAAGTTGTCCTGCATTGTTTGTACTCCTTTTATTCCATTGTTTTTTCATGATGTTCACGTTACTTTCCAGCTCTATTTGATTGCTGTGTTTCTGCTTTATTCTAGAGATTTGTTTTGGTGTTGTATGTCTCTGTTGTCTCTCCTTTGTGTTGGTAGAGTATGCATGTTAAAGTGGATTCCGCTTGGAAGAAATTCCGAAGGCCGAGCTCCAGTGACGTCACCTCTCTGTTTTGGCAGGCCCAAGGCTCCTTGCTGAGGTGTCCGTATAGGGGGGTGGGACTGTACTGTCACTTGTTGGTTTCAGCTCCGGGTCACTGGCGGGCAGGCGGTCTCCAGCTACCCAGTCACTTGTGCAGCAGGTGGGCTGTCACTGGCGGGCGGGCGATCTCTAGCCACCCAGTGGTGCGGTCGGTCGCCGGCGGCAGGGCGTTCCGAAGCCGCCTAGTCACGCGGGCAGCGGGGGGACTGTCGCCTGTGGGCCTGAAGTCTCCCGCTGCCCAGTCACAAGGGCCTGGCCTCTAGTCCTCTGGTTTCTCCTGCTAGTCCTTGTTTTTCCTGCAAGACCAGATTTCCCCTGAGTGATGGCTCTCGGCAGTTCAAACTGTACTCTGGGCCTGATGTTTGTTGGTTGTGGAGGGTGTCTATTGGCAAGCCAGACACTCTATTGTTTTGATTTTTTCCACTTGCCCCTCCCCCAGCACTGGTTAGACAGGTTTTATTTTCACAGGTGATGAGAGGGGGAGTTGAAGGTCAGTTGCCTCTTGTTTTCCCCCATCTTTATGCAGGCTCGCTCTGATAATCTCTCCCCCGGAAATCCTAGGAGAGATTTTATGCGAATTCCCCGATATATGGGAGATGAACTGAATAACACACTTCTGTTTTATTGTTGTAATCTGTAGGAGAGTGGCTGTGGTTACTTCAGCTCTCCAAGATGATGGCCATTGGTTTCCTTGGAAGAGTTTCCATTGTGGGAGATAGAACTGTACCGCTTCCTTCCCTGTCTGAAATCCTGAACTCAGCTCAGGGCTCAGTGGGGGCTCTACCGGCAGGATTCCACAGAATCCTCATCAACGTTTCTCCCTGCTTATTGGGCCCATCTCGGTGGTGCCGCACCGTCTTTAGCCACTGGGTGGGCCACGCGGATCAGTCAAATGGGATCTCGGGTCGCACATTTGGCTCGTGTTTGAGACTCAATTACCGGACCATGGTGCTAGAAATCCTTCTTCTAGGTTTTGGTGCACCCCCATTATGCTGTAATTTCCTAACAAGATAGTTTTTTTGTCACTCTAACTCGTTATTCACCTGTGCAGTGGTGCAGTACACTTGGTGTGATGCACTCTATTCGTGGCCATCTTGCAATGACGAAATGTTATGATTTGTATGCACCATTTACTGAAGTCAGTTTTCAGTTTTAGAAAACAAATATGAATTTCAGGTGTATGAATATTTCGGAGAATAATCTTGTGAAAAGTTGATTATAAATCCACATACATGAATATGAATGATTTTAGGGAGTGTATAATAAGACACATGTATTTTATATTTTGAAAAATCTGGAGATATACATATATATATATATATATATATATATATATATATATATACACACACACACAAACACACACACACACACACAGACATTAAAAAGAAGCAGTATATATGCCAATCGAAATTCATCATGAAATATATATCTTCCACATATCCAAAAATATACATTTTACTAAAAATGGATTTATGTATAATGTTGTTCAACTTGGAAGCTCACACTTAGGTTGAATTTTCAGTTCCCACAGCGTTTAGGAGGAGTGATCTCTTCTCACAATTTTTATGTGCCAAGTCACCCACCTCAGAAGAAGGTACGTGTGATACCAGGTAGGATTCTATATGTGCATATAATAATACATGAGCTGAAAAAGGCTAAAGAGAGACAGGAATTGACATATTTCTTAACTTTAAAAACACATGGTGAACTATTTCAATAAACATTGACTTATTTATAACTCCTATCCTATATAATGAAAAAGGGAAGTCCAAATATACACCATGCCTCCTCTGAACTGCTTGTATTTCTATTCTGTTTGAGTTACTATTCTCCATCATATTAGGATTAGTAGTCAGAGTCTAGTAGGGTATGGGTTAGTGTCAGAGATTCATTATTCCAAATGGAAAATAGGAAAATAAACCCAATGTGTTTTCAAATATGTGCTACACAAAAATCTTCCCACTCTCATCCAGAACAATTCCTTGATATTACCCTCGCCTGAAGTAATGCACAATTAGAGGAGAAGAGTTAGAAAATCTGGGAATACATATCTTGAATGGAATATGCTCAGGAGTTCACAACCTTGGAGGTGGTAGAGGAGTTTCCAAAAGTAAGGGACAGGGTAAACACTCCACAAACATGGAGCTCTGCAGGCCTAAAGACATCTTGAGAAACTGCCTCTGAGTTTGGGCACTTGAAATATATGTTGTTGTCAGGAGCTTTAGCTTCCTATGTAGTGAGAGCACCAAAATTGGGTCTGCATCTATGTGACCTGGAGGACATGGTATCTTATTTTTCAATGAACATGAGGCAGCAGTGCTGAATTCTCACTTTGTAGGTAAACTGTGGCAACTGCGGTCTAAGTGTCTCTCCGTGTAGACTGTGAAGCCATTTGGTCATCCTCTAGTTTTCCTGGTGTGTCTTGCTGCTTCACTGGGAGTTGGGTATTTGCTTCACGAAATACAAGGAGTTCAACTGGGACATAATGCTGGAGGGAGTTCTGTCACATGCGGTGGGTCAGGGTCTGGAGGAGAATGCACCAATCAGGCTTCTATCTCACATAGCTTGCCCCCAGGCCCATAGCAACCTGATTCTGAACATTGCCCTGACCCTCTCCATATAACAAGATGCCTTAACATATAAGGGTCTGCTAGCTGCACCATGTCAGTCACAAGCCATTTGGAAGCCAATGGCAGATCCACATGGCCCCAACACAGATTTTTTATCACACACCTGCCCACCACTGCTCTAGACCCGCTACTAAGCAGGCTCCAACTTACTGGCATCTCTGTTCTACACCATTTTTCATGAAACCCAGTCAATCAACGAATTGTCTGGTATACTCATGATCAGCAAATGGACATCAAAAGGTTCTCCAGTGACACCTGGACATGAAAATTTCAAAAATTCCATGGTATTTATCTAGCCATTGTTCGTGGATGAATTTGGAGGCACTATGATTTTCAATTTATTCAGGAACCATTAAATGTTGAGGAAGCTCATTTTAATGAAAGCACAGGAGAACACACACAGGCAAGTCTTCTCAAAGAGTGGCCAAATGGTCACATGAAGCCAGGCCCATTGAGGTCTACAATGTGAGGTCCATGTGTGTTTTGACTCTCAACTATGGCTGCCAAGTTTGTCAGAATAAAATCATGTGATATCCTTGCTGAGATTCCCCGTGCCTTGTGGAAAGCCTTCCTGGGCACACATCTCAATTCCAAGGGTGACTCTCATGCATGGCCTCCTAAAATCCCAACACAACTCATGGCAATACTTCTCTGAGGTCAGTTCCAGAACTCAGTCTGTAAGGAGAATTACAGCAGAGTTCAAGCCCAGGTGGAGCCAGTCATCATTTCCAACCATCAAACTAATAACCACAATTAAAACCAAAACACTTCCGCATGGCCCTCATCTTCTTCCATATAGACACTCATTATAACCTCTGACTAGAGGTTTCCATGAGGGGCGCAGCCCAAGACAGTGTCCAAAATAAGCTCCCTTTCCCCTCATTTGCCTAAAGTCGGGGTGGCCTGAACACCTTCCTGTGAACCAGGAGTAATCGAGTAGGCCTTCCGTTAATACTGCTCTGTTTCTCCAATTTGAGGAATACTGACTGTGGGGTTTAGATTCTTTATGTGAATTAGAAACATGAGAGAACCCAAGCACCTATGGGCTTCCCTCTTCAGGGCTTTGAAGAACTCATTTGACCCAAAGGATCCCTATTCTCACTTGATGAAGTTCAGGAACCTTACAGAGGAAGGCGAGAGACTTCATCCACAATGACTGCTCTTTTGGCCATTTTGGGTTTGGATGAAAACATGGGATCCATCAGGTGCTGAGAATCTAACCACAGCCTCACACAGGGCCAAGAGTCTGATTCAGACACATCCATTTCCGAAGCAAATAAGCAAAGAGCCACAGGTGAATCCCATTCATTTCCATTTGAAACTGTTTTCTTCAGGCTTCACAATGGAGTGGCCTGAGGGAAAGACCTTCCTGAAATTCAGGGCAACAAACAAGAGGTAAACAAAAGGTACAAAGCAGGGTTTCTCCACTGAGACTTTCCTGGTCACACTGATATCTGAGTTTTCTGAGATGCTCGCCATTGCCGTCAGTTATCCAGAACATGGCCATATCACAGAACTTGTAGGTGGTACATATCTTGGACACAAAACCATGAGGCTATTCTGGAGAGTGGCCAGAATTCAGGAAGAAAACAGAAACTTTGGAAGATAGCAGGTGTTACCCTTCGATAAGGCAAGCCACAGTCCATTCATAAATTTGGCAGGATGAATGCCTGGAAGCTTTCTACTAGACAGGACACATCCATTGATGCATTCTCTTTACTAATGTCTACAATCACGGACAGAGTGGGATGCACAGATATAGAAGCACTTGACTTGTCAAACGACTTACTAGAAACAGTCAACGCCAATCCAAACAAACAGCCTTTCCTACCTATTCTCAGAACATGAGACAAAACCAGAAACACACATCCACACCCACAAAAGCACCTCTTTTGCCCAAGTAGGTCTGTGACTATCCGGAGTGTCCTCAGACTGATGGGCCATATTATATTCCCCCAAAATGGCCTCTCCTGTCTCAAATCTGGTCTCCTTGGCCAACTCTGTGAAGTAGTCAGGAGCCATGGGTGAGCCACTACCTGCTTTCTCAGGAAAGTCCCCTCTTCAGAGCTTTCCTGGCATTTGGCCATCCTCACATCAGTAGGAACTAAGAAAGACTGACTCTGTCCTTGGTAAATTGAAACAAGTGAGACCACTGGAACTGGGACTGCGAGTGCCTCTGGGTGTGCATCTTCCTGGATCACAAGTTCAGAGAGTTCCATCGACAAGGAGGTGAGGTGAGGTCACTTCCTTCCGAAACTGAATGAGGTCACTGCCTTGGCAACCTCTTTGTCCTAACAGTTACTTCTAAGGGTCCCATGAGATGCAGGCTGCCCCTACTTTCTGTGACACTTTCACAAGTTAGAATGGTATTTCAACCATAGGCACCTGTGAACAGCTCTTCACACAGGCCTTGTTTGGTCCATCTTCTCTATATTTAGAGGTTGATTCAGACACATCCCTTCATCATGACCAGGTTGTTTGCCATAGAATTTAACTTTTGCTTTCTCATGTCCTTCATAGCTGCCTATATCTTATCCAGGGGTAGTTTCTGCATGGACCTTTGATGTTCTCAGCAGGTGGAAGATCCCCTACATTCCAGTATTGTAAGACCAACTCTGTCCCTCCTCTTTTGTAAAGTTAGATTGAGGGAACAGTGTATGTTTAGGGTTAATAACATGTTTTATTTGGGTTAAGAATGTCTCTGCCGGATGAATAATGGTATTGGGAACCTGTGATATTTACAAGAATATATAGCTGAAATATAAGTATAAAAACAGAAACCTAGGTAAGATTTGAAACGAGAAGGGCATTGGGCCCTTGAGTGGGATACTTATGTTTTAATAATTTTCTGTATATATGTCTCAGATAAATTGAAATACAATGGCTTAGGACCTTATACCTTGGACGATTGATTGTCGAATTGAACATCGAGTCAAAATGCAATAGTCAGTAGGATTAGGAAGATAGTCAGTAGGTTTAGGAATAAGAGTGAGTATAGGATTTGGACCAAAATTTCTTTAGCAATAGGGTCTAGGGTAGACAGTGAATGTATATGTCACCAAATGTGAAGTGTCAGACACAATGATGAACTGGGGAAAATATGTAGGAAAGCAGATATCAATTGAGATATTAGGAAATCAGGGAAAGTATAAAGTGAGTGATAGGATTAGACATTTTCAACAGGCTCGAACTATAATATATAATCTTAGGAAGAAACAAATATGTAGTCACCAATAGGATTTACATCTGAGAGCATTTGGCAACCTGGACATTGTTGTTTTAGTAATCCATGCTCACTTTCCATTTAGGGTTTGATACAATCATGATTGTGACCTTTGCTTTTTGTGTCCAGAATATTACTGTGATAAAAAATATATATAAATATATATATAGATAAGGAGATATGAGTAATTCTTCCACCATTTCTGGGAGCAATATTTTGAAGAGGTATAAATTAGTAATGGGGGGACAAAGAGGTGTACACTGTGTCTTTGAATATAGAGATAATGCATTAATAGACCATACTGTGAATAAATAACATAACTGGTTCCAACATTAAATAATGCATTGAACGGAAATGTGAAAATATACAGAAAATCTTTTATTGATATACATACATTTATTCCAACCAGCTATACATCTAATGGTAATATTAATGTTATGGTTTATCTTGAAGAGTGTGTGAGTTTAGCTTCAAAATTGATTATGGAAATCGAAAATGATGTGTTTGGAAAGAAGTCTCATGAAAGACCATTCAAGTAACATGGAGGAATACATGTGTTATGAAGCAGGAAGTGACTGAAAGTGAAACAAATTCCTATAAATTTGTGAACTTGTGGATGAAATATATATCTTATGATGTGCAAAAACTGAATAAATAGTAATGTACCAGTGTTGAATTATAATGAACGTCAAAATAGAAATCATGTCCTATAAGAATCTACTTGCATTGATGTTAAACTGGGTCATTTACTCTAGAAATATTAGGATTTGTAAGCACCATTTATTGAAGTTACTTTTCAGAACTGGGAAACAAATATGTATTTCAGGTGGATGAGTATTTCTGAGAATAATCTTGTGAAAAGTTGATTATAAATCCACATACATGAACATAAATGAATTTACGGAGTTATATAAGACACATATATTTCATATTTTATAAAATGTGAAGAGTGTGAATATATATATATATATATATATATATATATATTGTATATATATATATATTTATATATGTATTTATATATATTTATATATATTAAAAAACCACAAAAAAATACATTAAAAAGTATCAATATCTATATGCCAATCGTAATTCATCATGTAATATAAATCATCCACAGATGCAAAATTATTTATTTTACTAAACATGGATTTATGTATAACATTGTTCTACTAGGAAGCTCACCCATTGTTTGAATTTTCAGTTCCAACAGCATTTAGGAGGAGAGATCTCTTCTCACAATTTGTTTCTGCCAATTCAGCCAACTCATAAAAATGTACGTGTGATACCAGGTAGAATTCTATATGTGCATTTAAAAATACATGTGCTGAGTAGGCTACAGAGAATGGGAGACAGGAATTCACATATTTGTTAACTTTAAAAACACATGGAGGACTATTTCAATTAAAAATTGACTAGATTTATAAAACCTACCCTTTATCGTGCAAGAGGGAAGTCCTACTATACACCATGCCTTCTCTGAAATGCTTGCATATTCATTCTGCTTGGGTATTTTTCTCCATCATATTAGGATTAGTTGTCATATTATAGTAGGGTATGAGTTAGTGTCAGGGATTCAGTATTTCGAATGGAAAATAAGAAGAAGAATCCAATGTTTATCAAATATGTGCTTCACAAAAAATTTTTCTACTGTCATCCAGAACAATGCCTTGACATTACCTTCGCCCCAAGTAAGACACAATTAGAGGAGAAGAGTTAGAAAATCTTTAAATACATATCTGAAATAGAAAATGCTTAGGAGTTCACAACCTTGGAGATGATAGAACAGTTTCCAAAAATAAGGGACAGTTTAAAAACTCCACAAACATGGAGATTTGCCTGCCTAAAGACGTCTGGAGAAACTGCCTTTAGGTTGGGGATTTGAAATACATGTAGTTGTCAGGAGCTTTAGGTTCCTTTCTAGTGAGACCATCAAAGATGGGTCTTCATCTCTGTGATTTGGAGGACATGGTTATAATTTCCCAATGAACATGAAGCAGCAGTGCTGAATTCTCTTTGTAGTGAGAGCATCAAAGGTGGGTCTGCATCTATGTGACCTGCAGGACATGGATTCTTATTTTACAATGAAAATGATGCAGCAGTGCTGAATTCTCTCTTTGTATGTAATCTGTGGCCACTGGGGGCTAAGTGTCTCCCCACGTGGACTGTGAAGCCATTTCATCATCCTCCACTGTTCACAGTGTTTCTTGCTGCTGCACTCGGAGTTTGGTACTTGCTTCAGGAAATACAATGCGTTCAACTGGGACACCATGCTGGAGGAAGTTCTGTCAAATGTGGTGGGTCAGGGTCTGCAGGATAATGCACCAACAGGGCTTGTATACCACATAGGTTGCCCCCTTGACCAAAGCAACCTGATTCTGAACATTGCCCTGAAACCTCTCCATATAACAAGATGTCTGTACATATAAGGGTCTGCTAGCTGCAACATGTCAGTCACAGTGATTTGGAAGCCAATAGCAGATCCACATGACCCCACAACAGATGTTTGATTACACACTTGCTCACCACTGCTCTAGTCCCACTATTAAGAAGGCACCAACTTAATGGCATCTCTGTTCTCCACAATTTTCATGAAATCCAGTCAATCAATGCACTGTCTGGTACAGTCATGATCAGCAACAGGACATCCAAAGGTTCTCCAGTGCCATCTGGTCATTGGAATTTCAAAAATTTTATGGTATTTATCTAGTCAATTTTCAAGGATGAAGTTGGAGGCATTGTGGGTTTCAATTCATTCAGGAATCATTCAATGGTGAGGAAGCTGATTTCAATGAAAGTTTTGGAGAACTCTCACAGGCAAGTCCTCCCAAAGAGTGGCCAAAAGGTCACAAGAATCCAGGCCCACTGAGGTCTACAATTGAGGTCCATGTGTGTTTTGACTAGTAAATATGGCTTCAAAGTCTTTCAGAATAAAATTATGTGATATCTTGGCTGAGATTCCCAGTGCTCTGTGGAAAGCCACCCCGGGCCTAGTTCCCAGATTCCAAGGGCGAATCTCATGTGTGGCCTCCGAAAATCCCAACACAATTCATGGCAATACTTCTTTGATGTCTGATCCAGAACTCAGTCTTTCAGGGGAATGACACCAGAGTTCAAGCCCAGGTGGATCCAGTCATCTCTTCCAACTGCCACACGAATGACCACAATTTACCCAAAATACTCCCACATGGCCCTCATCTTATTAAATATAGACACTCATCATAACATTGTGGCTGGAGGTTTCAAAGCGGGACACATCCCAAAAAAGTGTCCAAAAAAATCTCCCTTACCCCTCATTTGCCTAAAGTCAAGGTGGCATAGACACCCTTCCTGTGAACCTGGAGTGATCCAATAGACCTGCCGTTAATACTGCTCTGCTTCTCCAATTTGAGGCCTACTGATTCTCAGCGATAGATTTTTTATGTGATTTGGAGTCATAAGAAAACACAAGCATCTCTTCAGGGCTTCAAAGAACTCATTTGACCCAAATGATCCCTATTCTCACTTGATAGAGGTCAGGGACCTAACAGAGGAAGGCAAGAGACTAATCAACAATGACAGATTTTTGGCCATTTTGCTTTTGATTGCACACATGGAATCTATCTTTAGATTCATCATGTGCTGAGAATCTAAGCCACAACCTCATACAGGGCCAAGAGGCTGATTCAGACACATTCCTTTCCAAAGCAATTAAGCAAAGAGCCACAGGTTATGCCCATTTATTTTCATTTGAAAACTGTTTTATTCAGGCTTCACAAAGGGGTGGCCTGAGGCAAAGACCTTCCTGAAATTCAGGGCAACAGAACCATAGGTAAGCAAATGAACCAAAGCAGGGTTTCTCCACTGAGAGTTTACTGGTCACACTGATATCTGAGTTCTCTAAGATGTTCCCATTCTCTACAGCTCTCAAGTATATGGACATGTCACATATCTTGGAGATGGTACATATCTTGGACACAAAACCATGAGCCTATACTAGAGAGTGTCCAGAATTCAGGAAGAAAACATTAACTTAGGAAGTTAGTAGGTGTTGCCCATCCATAAGGCACACCACAGTCCATTCATCAATTAGGCAGAATAAATACTGGAGAGTTTTCTACTAGACAGGACACATGCATTGATGCATTCTCTTGTCTAATGTCTACAACCACAGACACAGTGGGATACACAGACATAGAAACACTAGCCCTGTCAAACGACTTATTAGAAACAGTCCACTCCAATCCAAACAAAGAGCCTTTCCTACCTATTCTCAGAAATTGAGAGAAAACCACAAACTCACACCCACACGCAAAAAGGCACCTCTTTAACACAAGTAGGTCTGTGACTATCCAGAGGGTCCTCTAACTGGTGGGCCATACTATGTTCCCCTGAAATGGCCTGTCCTGTCTCAGATCTGGTCTCCTTGGGCAACTTTGTGAAGTTTTCAGGAGCCAGTGGTGAACCAATACCTGCTTTCTCAGGAAAGGTCCCTCTTCAGAGCTCTTCTGGCATTTGACAATCCTCATAACAGTAGGTACCAAGGAAGACTGACTCTGTCCTTGGTAAATCCAAACAAGTGAGACCACTGGAACTGGGACTGGGACTGGCTCTGGGTGCCTGGCTTCCTGGATCACAAGTCCAGAGATTTCCATGACCAAAGAAGTGAGGTGAGGTCACTTCCTTCAGGAACTGAATGAAGTCACTGCCTTGGCCACCACTTTGTACTTACAGTTGCTTCCAAGGGTCCCATGAAATGGAGGCTGCTCCTACTTCCTGTGACACTTTCACAAGTTAGAATGGTATATCAAGCATAGGCACCTGGGAACAGCTTTCCACGCAGGCATGGTTTGATCAGTCTTCTCTACAATAGGAAAGGAGAGGCTGATTCAGACACATCCCTTCATACTGACCAGGTTGCTTGCCATGGAATATGACTTTTGATCTCTTAGGTCCTTCATAGCTGCCTGCAACTTCTCCAGGGTATCATTTCTGCCTGGAACTTTGATGTTCTCAGCAGGTGGAAGACCCCCTACATTACTATTGTAAGACAAACTCTGTCCCGGCTCATCTGTAAACTTAGTTTGAGGGAACAGTGTATGTTTAGGGTAATAACAGGTTCGATTTGGGTTAGGAATCATACTGAGGAACAAACAATGGTATTGGGAACTTGCGATATTTACAAGAATATATTGGTGAAATATATGTATGAACACAGAAATCTAGATAAGATTTGAATCCAAGAAGGGCATTGGGCTGTTGATTGGAATACTTAGCTTTGAATTATATTCTGCATAGATGTCTCAGATAAATCAATATACAATAGCTTAAGATCTTGTACCTTGGATGATTGATTGTAGAAGAGATCATCCAGTCAAAAAGGTATAGTTGGTAGGATTAGGAAGATAGTCAGTAGATTTAGAAAAAAAGAGTGAGTATAGGATTTCGACCAAAAGTTCTTTAGCCATAGGATTTCGGATAGAGAGTGAATGTAAATGTCAGCACATGTGAAGAGTCAGTCACAATGATGAACTCGTGAAAATATGTAGGAAAGCAGATATCAATAGAGACATTAGGAAATCAGGCAAAATACAAAGTGAGTGATACGATTAGTCATTTTCAACAGGGTTGAGGTTCAATATATAATCTTAGGAAGAAACAAATATGTAGTCACAAATAAGATTGATTTGAGAGCATTAGGCAACGTGGACATGGATGTTTTTAGTAAACCATGCTCACATTCCATTTAGGCATTGGTGAAAGGTTAATAAAATAGGTACTTGTCACTTCCTGTTTTTCTGTATGCTTAACAAAACACTGTTGGAAACTTGAGGACTGTTTGCTAATCTTGTTTCCAGAATGTGCTGTCCCCAACTGCCAAACTGCAGAATACACACCCTCACCCGTTTGCACGCAAACCTCCCCCTTGCCCTGACCCATCAATAAACTTCCCTCCCTGCCATCTCCAAGGAAAGTATATAAGCTCTGCTTAAGCTGTTTTCATTGCTCTCTGCTCTATTCAAGTGACCTCTGAGCCCCAGAAAGCTGGTCTCCCAATAAACCCTTTACTGTTACATGAGACATTCTCTTGGTGGTCTCTTCCTCTGTCGCTCACCCAATCTTTATATCTGGAGGCACCAGCGAGATCCAGCAGTGGCGGACGAAAGACCCCCAAGGGGCTCCTTTCAGGGTAAGTAAGGTGACTCTTTCTGGTTTCAGGTTGCAGGTTAGGGTTTTGCAAAATCGCTATCGGTGTTGAGCATGAGCTCTCTCTGACGGTGGCTGACAGACGTGTCACAGAGCCACAGGCCACATCCCTGGGGGACGCCCCAGAGGACTCAGAAAATCAAGGAACAATAGTCTCCTCGACTCTGTGATATTTTGTTTCGGACTCAGTATTGCCAGCCCATCAGGTTTTGAGGGCTACTCAGTCCTTGTCTCAGTATTGGACGTCCATTGTCTGTCTTTATTGTCTTGTCTTGTCTGTGTAGTATGTCGTTGCTTTCACTGTTTGTGTATCTCTCATTTTGGGACAGAGCACTTCAACACTTCTCTCCCTGACCCTTGATCACTGGACCAAAGTCTGCTTAAGGGCCCAGAATCTTTCTTTTTCATTAAAACGCTGGACCTGGCAGACTCTCTGTGCCTCAGAATGACACACCTTTGGAGTTGGATGGCCCCCAGAAGGATGTTTCTACTTCCCACTAATTTGAAAAATCACAGATATTGTCTTTCAGCTGAGGCCACATAGCCATCCAGATCAACAGCCATATATCTTAACTTGGCAGGACCTCTGCAAATCTCCTCCTCCATCGGTGAAGCCTTTCCTTGTCCCTGCCTACGCTCCTACTCCTTCCACCACGATTCTATCTCTCAAACCCTCTGCTCCTCCTCCTCCACCCTCTGTTCTCCCTGAGTCTCAAGATTCGACTGGACTCTCCTCCTCCTTCTTATCCCCTGCCCTTGTCCCCAACCCCCAACAACCTCTAAGTGATTCCCCTGCTGACTCTGCTTCTCTGCCATTGGAGGAAGTTAGGCCGGCCCAGTGCCCTCCAGATGACTCCCCCGCGTCACACACAGCCCCTCCTTCCCTGGAGGAAGCTGGCCCGGCTAAAAGAACTCAAAGAACTCCCTGGGGTTTTCACACTTGCCTACTTGGGTTGACTGCCAACAAATCCTAGGGACTCTCTTTACGGCAGAGGAATAAGAGAAAAACCTCCTGGAAGCTAAAAAATATATTCTCGGACCATATGTGTGACCATCACAACTTCCCAAGATAATCAAAGCCAGCTTCCCCTTGAATTGACCCAACTGAAATCCCAACACCTTTGAAGGTAGGGAGCATCTGTCCACTTATTGCCAGGCCCTAATAGTGGGTTTCCAATCGGCCGCTAGGGAACCACCTAATTTGGCCAAGGTAAGAGAGATAATTTAAGGGCCTGATAAATATCCCTCTATGTTTCTAGAGAGAATTATGGAGGCATATAGGAGATTTACTCCTATTGATCCTCAGGCAGAGGATCAAAAGGCATCTGTCATGATGGCCTTCATTGGGCAAGCTGCCCTGGATATTAAAAGAAAGTTACAACTCTTAGAGGGATCACAAGATATGACTTTGGGAGATTTAGTCAGAGAAGCCGAGAAAGTATACTATATGAGAGAAACAAAGAGAAAGAAAGGGAGCAAAGGGAAGATGAGAGATGCAAAAGACAGAATAAGGCATTGACTAAGGTCCTGGTCACAACAATAAATAGGCCAGAAATTAACAAACAGGAAGACAGGAACGGAAACCTGGGCGCACGCCAGAGGCCACCCCTGGCCTCAGATCATTGTACCTACTGTAAAGAAAAAGGTCACTGGGCCAAAGAGTGCCCTAGAAAAGAGTCAGCCACGACAGCCAGCCATTCTGACTCAAAAGGATGACTAAGAACGTCGGGGCTCAGATCCCTTCCACGAGCTCAGGGTAACTTTTGAAGTGGAGAGGACCCAGGTAAACTTTGAAGTGGATACAGCAGCAGTATACTCAGCCCTTAAGGCCCCACTGGGCACACTATCAAATAAAATGTCTCTAGTTCAAAGGGCTAATGGCAGTAAATATCAGACATAGGCAACTAAGAGCACCATGGACATGGGGAAAGGAAAAATCCATCACTCCTTCCTAGTAATCCCAGAATGCCTGGCCCCATTGATGGGCAGAGATCTGCTCAGTAAGCTCCAGGCCAAAACAACTTTTAACCCCGAAGGCCCCAAAATGAAATTTCTAAATCCTTCAGTAAAAACTCCTATAGTCTTGGCTTTATAAATGTCAGTAGAAGATGAACATCCACTCTTCACACCCCCCAAGACTGCTCAAACAAGCAAGCTACCCCAGAAATGGATAACAGATTACCCAGATACCTGGGCAAAAACGGCTAGGTTAGGCCTAGCCGTGAAACAACCTCCAAGAACAGTGGAGTTAAAAACCTCAGCCTCCCCAATCAATGTCAAACAATATCCTCTGAGCAGAAAAGCTAAAGATGGGATAAGGCCCCATATTCAGAAATATCTGGCCTTAGGGTCCTAAGGCCCTGTCAATCGGCCTGGAAGACTCCCCTGCTCCCAGTAAAAAAAGCCAGGAACCGGGGACTATCCCCCGTTCAAGACCTAAGAGAGATTAATAACAGAGTGCAGGACATTCACTCCACGGTAACTAATTCGTACAATCTGCTTATCACTCTGAACCCTTAGCAGAAATGGAATACTGTTCTGGACTTAAAAGATGCTATCTTTTGTTTGCCTCTGCATAAAGATAGTCAGTTGCTGTTTGCTTGCTAGTGGGTAGACCCAGAAACTGGAACGTCTGATCAAATAACTTGGACTAGACTCCCACAGGGGTTCAAAAACTCTCCCACTCTCTTTGATGAAGCCCTCCACAGAGATCTCAACAACGTCAGAACTACACACCCCAAAGTCACCCAGCTTCAATACGTGGATGACCTGCTACTGGCAGCCAACACCAAAGAAAACTGTGAGTCTGGGACCCAAGCACTATTATATGAGCTTGCTCAACTCGGGTATAGAGCTTCTGCCAAATAGGCCCAAATTTGCCAGCAAGAAGTAATCTTCCTGGGCTATTCCCTTAGGGGCAGTAAACGATGGCTCACTGAGCCCAGAAAACAAACGGTTGTGCAGATACCACCCCCATCTAGCAGCAGACAACACAGAGAGTTTCTTGGGACTACTGGGTTTTGCAGGTTATGGATTTCTGTGTTTGCGTCCTTATCTTCTTCTTTATAGCCGCTGTTAAATGGAGATACCCAATTCCAATGGACCCCTGAGCACCAGAACGCTTTTGATAACATCTAACGACACTGGCACTGAATTCCTCAACTTGACTGAGCCAAGCCTGCAATTTCAGAAAGCCCTACACTACGTTAAAAATGTACATTAATTCACACACCTTGGTTCAAAGAAACTGCAGGCATTCCTGAAGGATCAAGAACAGAGTTTTCCACTAACCCACTCACAGCAAAAGGAAATAACTGAACAGGTAACAAAAGTCTGTCCGGTCTGTCAATAGGTTAATGCTTATCTTTCCAAGCTTTCCGCAGGAAAGCACCTATTAGGAACCAGACCAGTACAATTCTGGGAAGTGGACTTTACTGAAATTAAGCCAGCAAGGTATGGACTTAAATATCTCCTAGTCTTTGTAGATATATTTTCAGGATGGATTGAAGCCTTCCCCACAAAAAAGGCACAATTGGTGGTCAAGAAGATCCTGAAAGATATTTTTCCAAGACACGGCCTGCCTAAGGTAATAGGGTCTGATAATGGCCCGGCGTTCATGGCCCAGGTAAGTCAGGGGTTAGCCAGGACACTGGGGATAAATTGGAAGTTACATTGTGCTTATAGACCCCATAGCTCAGGACAGGTAAAAAAAATAAATAGAACCATTAAAGAGACCTTAACGAAATTAAGCTTAGAGAGCGGCATAAAAGATTGGACTATGCTCCTGCCTTATGCACTGTTTCATGCAAGAAATACTCCCTCTATTTCTTTGTGTAACCTCACCCCCTATGAAATTCTTTATGGAGCCCCTCCTCCATTAAGGGACCTAACCCCAACTCTAAGACCTAGTGATCCCCTCCACAACCCCTTGTTTGACAGACTTAAAGCTCTTGAAAGAACTCAGCGATACCTGTTGAAACAGCTGGCCACTGCCTACCAACCTGGTGAAGAGGGGACTCCACATCGATATCAAATAAGAGACATCCACTACATAAGACAATATCAGGTGTCATCCCTGTAACCCCGCTGGACAGGACCATATCAGGTGCTACTTATAAAACCTACAGTGGTAAAGGTAGAAGGAATCAATTCCTGGATCCTAATTCTTATCTCAAGCCTGCGCCCTGTCCAGACTCTGGCTGAAAAACTGGAAAAGACTGGAAACCCTTTCAAATTGCATATTCGCCATGTGGATAAGGCTATAGACTCTACCCTTGTCCACCAGTAGTCCTTACCCTCATCAGCCCGTTCATCAGTGATGGCTGATCACAAATCCTACTAGACAAGAAGTATGGTCTATCTCGCATACAGTCCCCTTAGGGACCTGGTGGCCATCTCTCCACCCAGAATTTGTCAGCTGGCAATACGTCTTTCATATTGGGATATCTCTGATGAAGAGGATTCAACTAAAATTCCATTAAATCCCTACTGTACCACAGATAATGGAAACAAACATTATGGATCTAGGGACACGCGAGCCAGATGCAGGTTGGCTAGCCTAGAATACTATGTTTGCCCGGCAGACTATCAAAGCCACAAACAGCCATGGCTGTGTGGGGGAAAAGCGGACTTCTTCTGAAAATAATGGGGATGTGAGCATACAGGGGCTGCCTGGTGGAACCCAAACTCCTCATCAAATTCAGTACACAGCATTGGCCATATTACCAATTAGACAACTAAAACTGATGGCCCCCAGAGGGGTCTCCAGATCCTCAAATTCTGTGTGACTTTTTCAACTTTGGCAAGTGTTCAAAAAGATCCATCAATTGGGAATTTCCTTCCAAGGAAATTCCCCTATGTTTATGCCTTTTCCCTCCTTTGCTCACATCCTGAACTATGCTTCTCCAATACATCCTCACCCCCTGCCTTCTGCTCCAGACTCTCTGCAGTCACTCTCACATGAGCAACCTGATTTCTCCCCTCCAATTACTAGATCAAAAACAAAAACCTCCGCTGGATCTCATACCATTGCCTCCTTGCTGAGGTAGCAGGTACTGAGGTACCCTTCCACCCACTCACTCCTCTCTTCTCCTGTCAGTGCACGCACCGGGTCCCACCAGGTCCTCTTACCAGCTAACACAAAGCTCAAACCACCTGAGGAGTGCCCTAAGACGCCTATCCAAGATGTAATGAAAATGGCCTTTAAAGTTGCTTTGTCATCACTGAAAACAGGTTACAAAGAATTTAAAGTCCCTCAAAGGCTTTTTGGGATACTCACTCCCATCCTCCCCTCTGCTCTACCTGTTCTACTGCTCAAGTTTTATTGCCAGGAAAATCCCAAACCACTTTCCCATTATTCTTTTATATTTCTTTTTCCTCATTCTCAGAACCACGGAGCTGCTCTCACCCCCCACCTTCCTTGTCTTTCCCTCTGTTCCAATCCCACAGAAAAATCTTAAATGGCCTTCTCCAGAAGCCTTGATCATGGCTGACTTTAGGACTTTCAGCAACAGAGGCCCTATACAAGAGTTCAGTGTAGATAAACTTCCTCTTTTTGTGTTGCTTTGTTCTACTTGGCCACTGGCTGGAAAAATCAGCACTCCTAAGCTAGACACCCCCTTACTATTTTTTCACAAAATATGTGAACAAGGCCTCTGGCGTTAAGCTGGGGCTTCCAGAGATGGCTACATTTCTAAGATAAAGAAGTTACCAACTGGGCTCCATGGTAACAGCTGGCAGGAAGAAAAAAAAAGAAGAAAAAAGCTCTCCCCCTACCAGGTGTCCTTTAAAAGTTAACTTTCCCAGAGCAGAGGAAAAAAAACAGAAACAAAAACTGCTTTTTGTGAACTTCTGCAGACTGTGACTTTCTGAGCCCCTTACGTTACATGTTGGGTACAAAATTCTGAAACTACCTAAACTTGGGGTTCAGGGGATTAAAAGATTACAAAAGAAGCAATGCCCTCTAAATCTGGTTACAACCAAATAGGACTGTTTCCCTGTCTTCTGTGCTATCTTAGGTGCCTTGCCTTGTCCGTCCTTACAACAGTATAATTCTATATACTTAAACATTGTTTATGTTTTCATAAAATGATCAACATATGGCTGTTGCATGAGACAGTCTCTTGTGGTCTCTTCCTCTGATTAAGTATGTAATGGTGCAGATGTTTCCCAGAGTCCTCTATCATGACGCAGGATCATTTAAAGTTCCAATAGGGGGGCATACAACCTGGTTCCACCAGGAACCCGTATCCCTCACTTTCTCCATACTATTAGGAATAGGAGTTGCTGCAGCGGTGGGCACAGGAACCACTGCCCTAGTCCATGGGACACAACAAATGACCCAATTAGAAGTAGCAATAGACCAAAACTTAAAGATATTAAAAACCTCCATCACAGCTTTACAGGAATCTTTAACCTCTCTCTCTGAAGTTGTTTTACAGAACAGGCAAGGGTTCGACCTCCTCTTATTGAGAGAAGGGGCCTTTGTCCTGCATTGAGTGAAGAATGTTGTTATTATGCCGACCATACTGGAGTTGTAAAAAAATCTATGATTAAATTAAGAAGACGCCTTGTAGAGCATCAACAAGAGAGAGAGGCCCCAAAAGGGTGGTTTGAGTCTTGGTTCACAGAGTCCCTCTGGTTAACTACGCATTTATCAGCCCTGGCTGGTCCATTAATAAACCTCATATTATTGCTAACTGTGAGACCCTGTTTGCTCAACCGTGTAGTTTCCTTTTTCCAAGCTGAAAATTGGACAAGTTAAACTTATGGTAATAAGAAAACAATATACCACACTAGCAGACATAAAATGTGACACCACCAATGATCACTTTAATGATTAAAAGTAACCAAAAGAAGAAGTGGGGAATGAAAGGTTAATAAAATAGGTACTTGTCACTTCCAATTTTTTGGTATGCTTAACAAAACATTGTGGATATCTTGAGAATTGTTTGCTAATCTTGTTCCCTGAATGTGCTGTACCAACTGCAAAACTGCAGAATGTACTCCCTCACCTGTTTGCATGCAAACTGCCCACTCTCCCTGAGCCATCAATAATCTTCCCTCCCTGCCCTCTCCAAGGAAAGTATATAAGCCCTGCTTAAGCTGTTCTCAGGGCTCTCTGCTCAATTCAAGGGAGCTCTGAGCCCCAGCATGCTGGACCCCCATAAACCCTTGGCTGTTGCATGAGACAGTCTCTTGTGGTCTCTTCCTCTGACACTCGCCTGACCATTACATTGGTAAAATAATAAGTGTGACCTTTGCTTTTCGTGTCCAGAATATTACTGTGATAAAATGTACATGTAGATAAGGTGACTTGAGTATATCTTCCACCATTTCTGGGAGCAATATTTTGAAGATGTACAAATTAGTATTGGGTGTACAAATAGGTGTACCCTGTGACTATGAATATAGAGATAATGCAAGAATAGACCATACTGTGAATAAATAATATAATGGGTTTCAAATTTAAATAATGCATTCAATTTATATCTGAAAATATAAAGGAAATCTTATATTGATACACATACATTCATTCCAACCACTGATACATCTAAAGGTAATATTAGGTTTATGGTTTATCATGAAGAGTCTGTGAGTTTTGCTTCAAAACTGATTATGGAAATTTAAAATAATGTGTTTGGAAAGAAGTCTCATGAAAAGACCATTCAAGAAACACGGAGGAATCCATGTGCTCTGAAGCAGGAAGTGATTGAAAGTGAAACAAATGCCTATAAGTTTGCTAACTGGTGGATGAAATATATATCCTATGATGTGCATAAATTGAAGAAATAGTAATGTACCAGTGTTGAATAAAAATGAACATTAAAATACACAACATGTCCCATAGGAATCTACTTGCATTGAGGTTAAACTGGGTCAGTTACTGTATAAATATTAGTATTTGTATGCAACATTAACTGAAGTTAGTTTTCAGTACTGGAAACAAATATGTATTTCAGGTGGATGAATATTTCTGAGAATAATCTTGTGAAAAGTTCATTATAAATCCATATACAAGAATATGAATGAATTTACAGAGTGGGTATAAGACACATATATTTCATATTTTGAAAAATCTGGAGAATATATATATATATATATATATATATATATATATATATATATATATATATCTTGTGTGTGTGTGTGTATATACATATATATATATATACACACACACACACAAACACACACACAGATATATTAAAAAGAGCAATATATATGCCAATCGAAATTCACCACGAAATATATATTATCCACAGATCCAAAAATATTCTTTTTACTGATCATGGATTTACGTATAGTGTTATTCAACTAGGAAGCTAACCCATAGGTTGAATTTTCAGTTCCAACACTGTTTAGGAGCAGTGATCTGTTCTCACAATTTGTATCTGCCAAGTCAGCCACCTCACAAGTATGCATGTTTCATACCAGGAAGGATTCTATATGTGCATATAAATATACATGTGCTGAATAAGCTACAGAGAAACGGAGACAAGAATTCACATATTTCTTAACTTAAAAACACATAGAGACCTATTCCAACAAAAAATTGACTAGATATATAACTCCTACCCTATGAAATGCAAAAGGAAAGTCCAAATATACACCATGCCTCCTCTGATCTGCTTGTATTCCTATTCTGTTTGGGTTATTTTTCTCCCTCATATTAGGATTAGTAGTCAGAGTCTAGTAGGGTATGTGTTAGTGTCAGGGTTTCAGTATTTCGAATGGAAAATTAGATAAGGAATCCAATGTGTATGCAATATGTGCTACACAAATTTATTCCCACTCTCATCCAGAACAATGACTTGACATTACCTGTGTGGGTAAACACTCCACAAACATGGAGCTCTGTTGGCCTATAGACTTTTTGAGAAACTGCCTCCAAGGTTGGGCACTTGAAATATATGCTATTCTCAGGAGCATTAGCTTCCTTTCTAGTTAGACCATCAAAGCTGGGTCTGCATCTATGTGACCTGGAGGACATGGTTTCTTATTTTACATTGAACTTGAGGCAGCATTGCTGAATTCTCTCTTTGTAGGTAAACTGGTGCCACTGGAGGCTAAGTTTCTTCCCATGTGGACTGTGAAGCTATTTGGAATTCCTCCACTTTTCGTAGTTTTTATTGGTGCTGCACTGGGACTTTGGTATTCGCTTCATGAAATACAACAAGTTCAACTGGGAGACAGTGCTGGAGGGAGTTCTGTCATGTGTGGTGGGTCAGGATCTGCAGGAGAAAGCACCAACCAGGCTTCTATCCAACATAGCTTGCCCCCTTGTCCATAGCAACCTGATTCTGAAAATTGCCCTGAAATCTCTCCAAATAACAAGATGCCTTTACATATAAGGGTCTGTTGGCTGCACCATGTCAGTCCCAAGCCATTTAAAAGCCAATAGCACATTCACATGGCCCCACCACAAATGCTTTATCACACACTTGCACACCACTGCAATAGGCCCACTACTCAGCAGGCTCCAACTTACTGGCATCTCTGTTCTACTCCATTTAAATGAAACACAGTCAATCAACGCTTTTGCTGGAACACTCAAGATCAGCAGCAGGACATCCAAAGGTTCTCAAGTGCCACCTGGTCATGGGAATTTAAAACATTTCATGGTATATATCTTCCCCGTTTTTCAAGGATGAAGTTGGAGGCACTGTGGGTTCAAATCATTCAGGGACCATTAAGTGTTGAGGAAGCTAATTTCAATGAAAGCTCTGGAGGACTCTCACAGGCAAGGCTTCCCAAAGAGTGGCCAAAGGTCACATGAAGCCAGGTACATTGAGTGCTACAATGTAAGGTCCATGTGTGTTTTGACTTTCAACTATGGCTGCCAATTATTTCAGAATAAATCATGTGATATCCTGGATGAGATACCCAGTGCTCTGTGGAAAGCCACCCTGGGCCTAGATCTCAGTTTCCAAGGGTGACTCTCATGTGTGGCCTGCTAAAATCCCAACAAAATTCATGACAATACTTCTCTGAGTTCAGTACCACAACTCATTTTCTAAGGGGAATCACTCCAGAGTTCAAGCCCAGATGGACACAGTCATCTCATTCAACTGCCACGCAAATGACCACAATTAAAACCAAAACACTCCTTCATCGCCCTCATACATAGACACTCATCATTACCTATGGCTGGAGTTTTCCATGAGGGGTGCAGCCCAAGACAGTGTCCAAAATAAGGTCCCTTTCCCCTCATTTGGCTAAAGTCATGGTGGGCTGGACACCCTTTCTATGAACCAGGAGTGGTCAAATAGGCTTGCTTTTAATACTGCTCTGCTTCTCCAATTTGAGGCCTAATGACTGTCAGGTATAGATTCTTAATGTGATATGGAGTCATGAGAAAACCCAAGCACCTATGGGCTAGCCTCTGCAGGGCTTTGAAGAGCTCATTTGAAAGAAAGGATCCCTATTCTCACTTGATGGAGATCAGTAACCTAACAGAGGAAGGCAAGAGACTTCATCCACAATGACTGAACTTTTTGCTATTTTGGTTTTGGATGTACAAATGGGATCATTCTTTGGATCCATCAGGTGCTGAGAATCTAATCCACGGCCTAACACAGGGCCAAAAACCTGATTTAGACAAGTCCCTTTCCAATGCAATTAAGCAAAGAGCCACAGGTGATGCCTATTCAATTCCATTTAAAAACTGTTTTCTTCACGCTTCACAAAGTGGTGGCTTGAGGCAAAAACCTTCCTGAGATTCAGGGCAACAGAACAATAGGTAAGCAAAAGGCCCAAAGCAGTGTTTCTCCACTGATATTTTCCTGGTCACACTGATATCTGAGATTTCTGAGATGCTCCCCATTCCCTTCAGCTATCCAGTGCATGGCCATGTCCCAGAGCTTGGAGGTGGTACATATCTTGCACACAAAACCATGAGCCTATTTTGGAGAGTGGCCAGAATTCCTGATAAAAACAGGGACTTAGGAAGGAAGTAGGTGTTGCCCATCCCTAAGGCAAGTGACAGTCCATTCATAAATAGGGTAGGATGAATGCTGGGAAGCTTTCTACTAGACAGGACACATCCGTGATGCATTCTCTTTTCTAATGTCTACAACGAAGGACACAGTGGGATACACAGATATAGAAACACTCACCTTGTCATAAGTCATACTAGAATTTGTCCACTCCAAACCAAACAAACCGCCTTTCTTACCTATTCTCAGAACATGAGACAAAACCACAAACTCACACCCACACCCACAAAGGCACCACCTTCCCCCTAGTATGTCTGTGACTATCCAGGGTGTCCTATGACTGGTGGGCCCTACTATGTTTTCCTGAAATGGCCTGTCCTGTCTCGGGTCTGGTCTCCTTGGCCAACACTGTGAAGTTGTCTGGAGCCAGCGGTTAGCCACTACCTGCTTTCTCAGTAAAGGCCCCTCTTCAGAGCTCTTCTGGCTTTTTCCATCCTCACATCAGCAGGTACCAAGAAAGACTGACTCTTTCCTTGGTAAATAAAAACAAGTGAGTCCACTGGGACTAGTACTGCAACTGGCTCTGAGTGCCTGGCTTCCTGGATCCCAAGTTCAGAGAGTTCCATCACCAAGGAAGAGATGTAGGTCACTTCCTTTAGGAACTGAATGAGCTAACTGCCTTGGCAACCACTTGGTCCTAAGAGTTGCTTCCAAGTGTCCCATGAGATGGAGGCTGCCCCTACTTACTGTGACACTTTCACAAGTTAGAATGGTATATCAACCATAGGCACCAGGGAACAGCTCTCCAAACAGGCCTGGTTTGGTCCATCTTCTCTATATTAAGAACAGAGAGACTGATACAGACAAAACCCTACATCCTGACAAGGTTGTTTGCCATTGAAGATGACTTTTGCTCTCTCAGGTCCTTCATAGCTGCCTACAATTTCTCCAGAGTTCATTTCTACATGGATCTTTGAGTTTCTCAGCATGTGGAAGATCTCCTACATTCCTGTATTGAAAGACCAACTCTGGGCCTGCTCTTTTGTAAAGTTAGATTGAGGGAACAGTGTATGGTTAGGGTTAATAACAGGTTCGATTTGGGTTAGGAATCATTCTGCGTGATGACTAATAGTATTGGGAATCTGCAATATTTACAAGAATATATAGGTGAAATATAAGTATGAAAATATAAATCTAGGTAAGATTTGAAGCCTAGAAGTGCATTGGGCCCATGATTGGTATACTTAGCTTTGAATTACATTCTGCACAGATGTCTCAGATAAATTGATATAAAATGGGATAGGACCTTCTACCTTGGATGATTGAATGTCGAAGAGAACATCCAGTCAAAAAGGCATAGTCGGTAGGATTAGGAAGATAGCCTGTAGGTTTAGAAAAAAGAGTGATTATGGCATTTGGACAAAAGTTCTTTAGCAATAGATTTTTGGGTAGTGAGTGAATGTCAGTGTCAGCACACGGGAAGGGTCAGTCACAATGATGAACTGGGGAAAATAAGTAGGAAAGCAGATATCAATAGAGACATTAGGAAATCAGGCAAAGTATAATGTAAGAG